>NW_018397266.1:3964446-4031737 GCF_002168275.2 Theobroma umbraticum
TAAAAGGGAAAGAAGGTAACATCTCAAAATCAAAAAAGCACTAAAGCTTAGGGGAGGTGTAAAAAAGGACAAAGAGAAGAACATTTGCCACTGTTATGGCAAACCTGGGCATTGAAGGTCTACTATGGGCAAGGAAAAGACACTTATTGAAGTTTCTAATTCAAATACCATTTGTTAGAATATTTTATTTTATATTATAAAGGTATATGATACTTTATGTTGGTTCTAATATGTATGACATATTGTAAAGACTAAAGACAAAAATTAGTAGGATCTTATTTGAGGAGGTGACCACATTGATTGACTACATGGAGCATTGTATGATGGTTGTGCTCTTATTTAAAGTCACATAACTAGTCTTGGACTTGTTCCCCTCAATAATGCACATTGGTTAATATCTTTAGTGTAAATCCTCTCTCATGAACCAATAACCTTCCCCCTTGATAATTCGTTGGCAAATCCGCCAAAAAGTTGTCAACGAAATTGTTAGCTTACCAACTATTTTTTTTCATCAACAAAATATTTCGCCACTGACAAAATATAATATCGCCATCAATTACTTCTACGATTGATTTAATAACGGAATTTTTCGTTTGAAATCTGTAGGTAATGCACAATACCAATCGAATTTCGACCATTATCGACTAATATTTCATCAATAAAATCAACAATTCTTATAGTGTTTCACATTTATGCCAAACATTACAATTTTATCTTTCTAAAAAATATAACACCCAATAATTATATAACATTGAAATCTTGGAATGGTAAAACGCAAAACCCAACCTTAATGTTATTGTTATCAAGCAAGACTTAGATAAGATTTATTTGGTCAAGTTCCTTAGTTTGTTTAAAACAATAATTAAATAAAAGCGTAAATTGAAAACCCAAACTACTAAATTGAAAGGCTTCATTAGTTAAATTAAGCGTACAAAATTTGAAATATTTGAATAATTTTTAATATTTTATTTAAATTGATAATTTTATTAAAAATCAATTAATTTTTAGCGTTTATTAAGTAGTGATAAAATTTTCTACAGAAACCATATTTTCATTTAACTTTTTACATATTATTAATTTTCTCATTAAATTCTATCAATCTATTGCTTTTGATTATCAAACTTAATTTTCATTTAATCGTATATACTGACTTAAAAAATTTTGTTTAAGTTTGTAAAAACTTTGAATTCAAATCATACTAGATAACTTTATATTTTTCAAGTGTAACCATATATGATATTGGATTTGAGTATTTAATTTAACAATAAATATATGTATTTTTTTATTTAAAGAGTCAATTGAGAGATCATCTTTGGGTAAATTTATATTTGATAAAAAGAATATCTATTTAAAAAGAAAAAGGAAAAGCAAACGTATTCTAAATTTTGCCCCACAAAATCGAATATAATAGCATTAGCCAAATTTGTTCTCCCTAAATATGGAAGACAAGGAAAAGAAACAACGTCCGCAGCATAAAGGAAGCAGATGCATGCATGGTTTTCCCGAGTCCGCACAGGGTGTTGAACCCGTGTATTACGTTGATGCCATTCCATTCTTGTCCAATTCAGCATTATATAAATCTCTCCACTCCCTCCGCAGTTGTGGGGTTTCTCTATTATAAATCCTAGAGAACAATTGCATTCTCGGCATACTAATTTCTTCTTGTTCTCACGCCCGTAACACCTCGAAGAAATCTAACTCCAACCAAATAATAAACAAAAAAAATGGCACGCCAAATCCTTGTTCTTGCATTGGTCTTTATTGCCCTTGTTGGGTTGGTTTCGGCTGGTCAAGCCTCCTCCGACAGCAAGGGAGGGGCCGAGGCTGCCGCACCTGTCAATGATGATACCATTGGCAACACTGATGAAGCAAGCGCACCAACTACTGGTGGTGATGAGGCTGCTGCTGCTGTCGAAGGCCCTGTTGGCAGTGAGGATGCTGCGAAAAATGCTGCTGCTGCTCTGCCTCCTAGCAGTGGTGCAACCACACTTGGGGTCTCTGCTGTCGCTGGAGCTGTTGCCATTGCTGGCTACTTGGTCTTCTAAATTAGTTTTGCTTAATGCTACAACTTTTCTAGTTTTGGTCTGAGAAAAGCTGTCTTATTATTATTCGGTCGTTTAGTTTACATTGTTTGTACTGTAATTTGCGATTTGCACAAGGCTGGTTGAATTTGTTTTGAATAAAGGAATGCATTTTAAGCAGAATTTTTGCATATTCGTTGCTTGTGTCCATTTGTTCGTTCAAATCTTTTGTCTTCCATCATAATATCCATGATATATCATGTGAAATTATATATACTTATATTTTAATTTCCCCAGCTAATACTATAATTAAATGAACGACCTCATTTAAGGTTTACTGAATGCATGGTCATAAAAATTGGTGAAAAGAACAAAGCATTTGGATGTTAGAATTGCACCAAATAATGGAGAGAAAGGAAAACAAAGATGCAAGCCTCATGTGATACAACTTATTAAGATGAATTGAGGTCCAAGTAATAATCTTAAAGTTGAGTTTTGGATTTTCAACAGCGGACAAACCCGTTGTTTACAGAGGTTTCAACGAGCAGAGGGTCCTTTCTGAGTGCTGGAGTGAATCTGGTATGTTTTCAATTTTCTTCTACTGCTTGGTGTCACCAATGATGAATCAGCTGAATTTTGGACTTGTGTGGTTGAGAGATTTGGGCGTCTGCCTTGTGGAGGATGTTATGCTGGGTTATTTGTTCAAATTGGTCAACGGCTGCTGATGAGACTTTCTTTTTTCAGATAGGAGAGTCATCCTGCTTTTAGCATTTGTGTTCTGTATGCTGGGCAAGCTGATGCCTTGTGAAATGTCAGGACTATGAATTTTTTGTTAGTTGGGAAAGGGCGGTGAGGTGAATGCCTCATGTTGCTGGGAAAAGTAAATGTGTACGTACAGGTTTCCTAGAGTTCCTGGTCTTTAGGTGATGACTTTTGGAGGTGATTATGGCTGTTACTCTCAAATTCAGAGAATAACAGACATGAATCTTCGTGTACTCTTTCTACAGTTGAAGGTTTACTTCCCTCTATTTCAATATATCATTAATTTTTTTTTAAAAAAAAACATGTACGCAAACAGGAGCAAGAGAAAGGCTTATACAAAGACCGTGGATGATGCAATCCAAAACTTAGTGATTCCTGACTCCTAATTCAAAGTACATCCAAAAATTTGCAACGCAACCTACTAAATTAGATAATGAAATCCCAGCCTAGTCCAAGCAATCTTGATGTAGTCAGAGCTAGTTACGGAAGAAATTCCACAATCACACAGAAACAAAAAGACAGGAGGTGCAGAAACTTAAAACCATATCACGAAGGAGAGGACGGAGAAGCACTGTAGTGTTTTGAGTACAGAAAGGACCAATTGCACCCATCTTACGTTTCTCGTATCAGATTCTATCACATAATCATATACAATCAAAATCCAATTTCCCACAACCATAATACCCCATGCATTAACTTACAAGAATTGAAATCAGTACATAGAACAGAACATGAAGAGACGAAATTTTGAAGTTACCAAGAGATAACATACTGGAACTTCTACAGCCTTCTCACTAGCCCATTGCCACTCATCCTCAGAAGTAACAGAGGAGCCTAACTGTCTCAAAACACCTTCAAGAATGATTCGATGTTCCTCAAATACAAATGGTTTTAATAAGATTAAAAACCAGTAGATCTAATACACATTGTATGCTACATCGGTTTTCTAAGAAGCAGAAAGACGGGAAAGCTTGATCTATACAGAAGGTGATCATTACAATACAATACATTAAAAATGGCCTTTTCAAGCTTAACTCCAAAATACATATGACTACAACATCATCAGCCCTCCATGCAGAACCCAAATCAACCCAAAATTATCAGCCCAGCACATAGACAATAAACAGCAAGACATAACTCGACGCTCCTAAGCTTTAAGCATAACAACAAAAAACACCAGAATCCTTCAAAATTGATGGAAATAAAAAGCTTAAACAGAAACTGAGTACATATATTACATTGACCAGTTACAGTTGGAACAGCAACCCCATGTTACAATTTGCATCTAGCTCATCTATCCTATTCTTAAGACAAAGCTAACGGTATCAATTACAAGTATATAAATTATAACAAGAATCAGCCTCAATTTCTGTACAAGACTCCTATAAAGCTCATTAGAAAGCCAACTATGGCCAAATAAACAATGAAAGAGGCCGTTACAAAATTGTGGACCTAATGAACAGATTCAACTTTACAAGACAGAAAATGCTTTACAAGAAGACTATAATGTAAGTAGTGGTTGTGTCTTGAAACATATCACGAAACCACTTCATGAATTCAGTTGGATTTACTTTGTTTCCAGAGGTTACAGTTTCTTAACAGTGCTCAAAAAACAAAAAAAAAGATTTTTTGCACACTTGAAAGGCCAAAGCAAATATCAGAGGAAGCCAATGAAGCCAGCCATTCTAACACATCTTCCTCAACAAAGAGTTGCCCACTCCACTCCCTGGATGTGATGATAAAAAGAAACCCCCATGTCAATAGACATTAAAGAGGAAAAGAAGAAAAAGCCAAAGACACCACCCCAAAGTCTATCCACATAATCACCAACAGTATGTTAGAAAGAACATTACATCACATCATTGTTTAATAGCAAACAAAGCCCAATGCTACTAAGAGCCCTATAGGCATAACACCTGTCTCTAAGAGACAATCAGTTCGGCCAGATGATGAGCACATTGGCATATTCAAGCTCACACTGAATATGAGTATGCAAAACCTCCTTAAAAATGGGGCACTTAGACTGGAAATTATAGCATTCTGGGTAAAATATTGTTTTGAAACTGGCTCTGTTTATGAGGATTGTTTCAAGGTTTCAAAATGTCATACGGTTCAAAACTTCAGAGCAGTATGTCACTAGAGAAAGATTAGGAAACCAACAAATGAAAAGAAAGGAGAAAAGCATGAGAGGAGAAAGAAAAAAAAAAGAGTAGACTCTAGGCAACCCTGCGTTGTTTTAGTACTTTTAACACTATGCCTTTTCAGCTGAACAGTCACAAATATCCATGAGACTGGATTGCAACCTTTATTAAAGAAAATCGAACTCTCCATTAGTCTAAGAAGGACAACCTAGAAGCATGGAAGCCAAGCCTTAGAGAATGGATAATAATCCCGCTCCTCTTTACTGGCACAATATTACTATATATAAAACAAAATGCACATTTAAATCGTAGGATGAAAATTATTTGGCTCTAGAATGGCATACAAGTGTACATGAAGTTCCAAAACTCTAACAAAACCAAAAATACTTTATGAGGGAAAGGTCAACTGAATGACTCGTCATGGGAAACAAGAATTACATACTAGTATAGGGCGTATAGAACAACGAACCAAAAGTCAAGTTTCAAATATTTGACAGAGGTAAAGGAAAACCAAATAATGATTTCGATACTGCATAATGCGTATCACAAGATATTCAGCTACACACATTATTCAAAAATAAAAAAATGATCCTCAGTTGAAAAGCAAGTGGTATGCATATAGAAAAAGAATATGTAAAAAAGCAAGTGAGGAAGAAAGTAATCATAGAATGTCCTGATACAAAACTGAAGCAGCAAGCTAAAAGTAAAAAAAAAAGAAAAGAGATGAACTTCATTTTCGCAATATCATACACATCACCTAGCAATGTCTATAAGCCAAGCAAACTCCCTAAACCCTTCCCACTTCTAAACCCCAGAAAGAAATGAACAAAAAGATCACATGCTAGAAAGATTTCTTATCAACCAAGATCACAATCATATGACAACAAGATTGCTATCACATAAATTCCCAACAATCATATAAACAAAGAAGGTTTTCTCAAGTACCATGATCACAAGCCAAGAAAGCATTGCCTCAAATATAGGGTTTGGCAGATAATTATAAACCCAATGTGGATAGTCAGCTCTGGGATGTTAGGATTCCAACCCCACATTGAGTATCCACATTGAATATGATACTATCTCTTCCAACACACAAATATTAAGTGTCACATCTAATATTTGTTCTTCAGAATGCAGTAAGAAAAGAAAGGGGAATCTGTTCTTCCCCACCAGCGAGCAAGTAGCACTTACTTCTTCCCTTAAGAAGCCACACTCTGCATAAGGACCAACGATCATCATAGCGAATGCTGAAATGAATATAGAACTGAGAGTAAAATCTTAATTAAAGGTCTCATAAGAAACGGTAAAGAAGGATGCACAGCATATTTTGTCATTCTGATGGCAGGCGTCTCCTCTTCCCATAGTCCACATCCCTTGATCGAGACCTGCGCTCTTCTTCTGGCATTGCATGGGACCTTCTCCGAGATCTTGAAGAAGATTGTCCCCTATCCAAGTCATCATCATAATCCAAGTCACGTTCTCGATGCCGATGCTCTCTGTAACTGTCTTTTTCTTCCCTATAGCGGTGTTCTCTATGCTCCCTCTCAGACCTGTCCCAGTCCCGTTCCTTCTCATCACGATGCCTCCTATCAGAGTTGCCTGACCACTCACGCTCAGAAACCCGCTCTTTTTCCCGAGAGGCACCACTCGACCTTCCTTTTTCATGATTTGCATCTCCATATCCATACTCTGAAGCACCATCTTCACCACCATAACTTGACTCTCTAGTCCTGTGACCATGTTCATCCTCCCCACCCACCCATGCTTGTGTCAGTCCACATTCCCACATGAGGTCCATCCATTCCAGATCCGCCCATCATTCCATCCCATTAGGTGCCATTCCACGGCCAAAGAAAGCAGGATTGACATGAGGAGCTACACCAGCAAGTCCCAATGTATTAACAGCTGGAAATGAAGGAAGCATGCCAGGAAAACCAGGCCCTGGAAAACCTCCATAACCGCCTCCTCGACCCATATATGTTGGATCAAACCCAGCTCCCATCATGCCCTGTGGATGCATCATGCCACCAACTGGACCACCAAATGGAGGACCTGCTGTCCTTGTCCATAGGCCGCTCCACCATTAGCACCATTTCCAACTCCAGCAGAGCTCCCAACCATGTTCTTCACACCTACACCTCCCTTCCTCTCATTGGTCCTCCACCCCAGCTCGGTTGACTACTCCTTGACCACCCCGTCCCCAGCCACCCTTCCATAGTTCCTCCCTGCATCCCCACTTTGGTAATTCATATTACCACCTCTCCCCAGACCATCATTTGGCCTCCTGCCTTGAGGCTGTGCTTGAGCCTGGCCCTGGTTTTTGTTCATATAGGAAGCTCCCATCTGCTTCAACGTCTGTGGTGAAGCAAAAGCCACAACACATGCTCTCCCATTGAACATATAACCATCCATTCCCTCTTTGCATGCAGCAGCAGAAGCTGGATCATAAAACTCAACTTGACAATACCCTTTGGATTTACCACTAGCTCTCTCATCAAAGAACTTAATCTCCTTCACCCTTCCATATTGAGATAAAACACTCTCAAGCTCTGCATCAGTTGTCCACCAATGTAGTTCTCCAACAAACAGCATGGTCGGACCATTCTCTATAGGTGGCCGAACCTGATTTTCGCTTATCATAGAATGATTAACATTCATACCCATTTGATTAGGTGGAACATGTGGAGCACCTTGAGGTCCAACAGTACCTGAATTTAGAGATTGAGCAGGGTCATTGGCAATCTTCTGAGGCACACCAGAAGGATCAATCCCAACCTTGTGGGATGCTGAAGTCAATCCTTGAAAACCCATATTTTTCACTTGGGTATCATGGGTCCCCTCCATAACACGGCCCTTCTGTGAAATAGAAGACCCAGATGGATAACTCCCAGATCCCATTTCTGGTCTGCTAACAGCTGGCTGCCCATCCTGCTCAGGATACCGGGCAGTAACATTGAGGTGCTTCCCTTGAACTGAAACTCCTGGAATGTTTAGCCCTTGTGAACCCCCAGCTTCACCTCTCGGTTCAGTAGCCTCATTTTTCTGAGCTTGAAGTCCAGTACTGCCCATACCACCTGGTTGTGGTAGTGCCTCAGATCGTTGCAACTGAAGAAAGCCTTCTCCAACATTAACATCATTATAGAGATCATCATATTCATCATCTTCCCCCATCATCTCTTCATCAGCAAGGGCAGGTATGGCTCCACTTCCTTGATACTGCATCTTTTGTGCCCCTCCATAGTCCTCATCTCCGAAATCTATTTGTTCTTCAGCCATTGCATCCATATAACCTGACTAACACCAAAAGTAAAAAGGTTATTCCTATCTCCACCCATATGAAAATAAAGGCACCACAAAGAAAAAAGCAACTGTAAACCTAGATCAATTATGTCAATAATGCAAGCATTCCAGTGCAGATGTAATGAAAGAAAAAAGTATCCAAACTCCATAAAGGATCATTTTAGGTGAATATGTAAACTAACCAAAGATCTTAAGCATATTGAAAACAAGAAAATCTAAAATAATTGAACTCGAAGCAAAAGAAAAAGGCAGCTCTCAGATGCAAAAAGGCAGAGATCTAGCAGCTATACATCAAAACAAAGGATTAAAATTCCCTTTATAAACATGATAGAAAGGCATCAATACGCAAACTTTACCAACATATTTTATCAAAATAACAGATTCGTGCCCTACCTACTGCCTCAAATCATAGAAACCAAAGCAGAAGTGCGAGGTACATCTAAAACACCCACCTTGATAAATCCAGAGAAAAAACCCAAACACCCAAGTCGTAGAATATCATAAAACAGATAAATTTCGATTACCCAGTTCTTCAGGTCAAAGGAACCAACAATGATAGATAACAAAAAAGGAAAACAATTGCAAAATCAGTAAAGGAAAACGGAAAATTTAAGAAGACCCACCACCAATCAACTTTGGAACATTGCAGAGAAATAGAAACAAAGAAATCCAGAGCTTCGAAATACTAGCAGAAGAACGCAAGACTACAGTGCCCAAGGAAATCAGGATATAAGAGCTATATAATCATTTTATAATTATATTATGGCTAAATGTTTTATCTTACTCCTCTTCTTTGTCTTTGGTTCTTTTGCTTACCCTAGGACAGATCCTTTTTGTCTATCGCTCGACCTTTGTTTTTTCTTTAATTAAATTTTTTATTTGACCAATTTGTAGAAAACTGTTCATGTCATCAGATTATAAAAATAAATTTAAAATTTTTAGAGATTTAAAATTACATATTACTAATATTTTCAAAAACCATATAAAACATAAAAATAATCTCTTTTTTTTTGTTTTTCTCTTAAAACAATAAATATCTTATTACAAGACACACATAGATATTCGACCTAGTTATATAAAATTATGTTATCTTATAATCAAATTTGAAATAAATTTAAATAGTGATTTCACTACCTGTATCGAGTTTGAGTAAAATTCGATATCAACTCTAAATACCCATTACCCAAACTCAATTATTGTTTATAAATATTTTATTATTATTTAAATAATTAAATAAAAATATACAATTTTTATCAATTTTGTAAGCAAATTTTTTTGTTAAAAACTAACAAATATATGAGAACTATGATTACTCAAATTATTAATGTGATGATATTAATATATTTATATTAAAAATTATTTAATTATTAATTATATTTAAATAATATAAATTTTATATCATATTATAAATATGTATATACTTTTAATAAAAATATATTTACTTATTAATTTGTGTTAACATTATAAAAATTATAACTTATAAAATTATTAATTGTAATATATATAACATTATTTATATAAACTTATAATATATATATTTAAAGAGAGCTTTGGATATTTGCATAGTTTTGAAACCTACCTATTTTTTTAAAAAAAATTTCTGTAATTAAGAACAAATTCATATAGTTAATTAAATTAATTCGTGAAACTATAATTATTAATTAATTTATAATGTCTTTTAATATATATAGTTTATATATTGTGTTAATTTATAAGAAATATAATTACTATTATATATATTCTAAAATACTAAATACTTTTAAGATATATATACTTTAAATATAAATATATTTACTTTATATTTTGTATTAACATTACAAAAATTATATTTTATAAAATTATTATTTATAATATAGATACATTTGTTTATATAAACTTATAATTTATAAACCTTAAAAAAGTTATGAGATTAGAATTGTTTTGAAACCTAGTTTTTTTTTTAATTTCATGTAATTAAAGACAAACCCATATAGTTAATTAATTTTTTTTTTATAATTGGGGAAGGGAGGATTCGAATCTTACTTTTTAGGCATGAGATAATGCACCAACAAATAAACTAAATGCTCGGGTGCATATAGTTATAGTTAATTAAATTAATTCATCAAACTATAATTATTAATTAACTTATAATATCTTTTAATATATATACTTTATATATATTAGGCTCATTTATAAAGTGTACATATATATATAGTTTAAATATAAATATATTTACTTTCTATTTTTTATTAACGTTATAAAAATTATAAATTACAAAATTATTAATTATAATATATATACTTTCGTTTATATAAACTTATAATACATAACTCTAAAGATAAGTTGTGAAATTATAATAGTTTTGAAACCTAGTTTTTTTTTAATTTCATATAATTAAGGAAAAACTTATATAGTTAATTAAATTAATTAATGAAACCATGATTATTAATGAACTTGTAATGTCTTTTAATATATGTACTTTATATATATTGGGTTCATTTATAAGAAATATAATTAAGATTATATATATATACATAAATATTTTTAGTATATATACACTTTAAATATAAACATATTTACTTTCTATTTTGTGTCAATATTACGAAAATTATAAAAAAATAAAATTATTAATTATGTTTGAGATATTTATTTTTTATTATTTAAGTTTAAATTTTATTATTTGTATATGTTTATTAATTTAGTTATTAGTGAATTATATGAAATATGTAGGAGAAATATTATTGTACATAGATAAGGGTACGGATTCGAGTTCATGTAATTGGGTACCCATAAAAAGTATTTTGATAATTTTTTTACATAATCGGGTTTTTAAATGGGTTAGGATAATTATAGGGTAATGGGGATGTATTAGGGTTAAAATTAGGGTAGTAATTTTGAAAAATATTTGAGTAGTTAATAGAGTTTGAGTACTTTGTTTTTTATAGCATTAAGATTCGCGTACTTCAAAATTAACAGATACTTTAAAATTAACAAGTACCTTACCTATTGACAGTCTTATTCTCTCTTCAACCCCGTTGAACGTTATTTTCCTCTTCTTCATTTTTTTCTCTCTCTTCAACTCCTTGTCACTTGATCTTCTCCTTTTCTTCCCTTAATTGTAGATTTGAAAAAATTGTGCAACTTCAATTAAAACATCACTTGAGATTTATTGTTAAATGATCAAAAAGTTAAATATTAGTCTGTTATAGTTGAGATTTTTAAAGAGGTGGACCTTAAAGTATAACCGTTATAATTCCTCTAGTGAATGGATGAGTTCATCAAGCTTGACTTAATTCCATGCCACCTCTATCCCAAGGATCTCATCAAATGCATTTTGCACTATCTTCATGAGTTCTTTACTAAAAATTTCTTTGAATACAAAGAAATATTCATATACCATGATAAATTCAATCATTTTAAAACTTAACAATGCATAATTCTTCATTTACATGGTTGCTTCACTAATTTGTTATGATCATGAAATTAGTGGATCTTATATTAATATACTAGCGCGTGACATATGCATCGCGCTCAGGTAAATGGAAAAGATAACTAAAGTAGCTACACGTGCATCCTCTTCTTAATTGAAAGAGGAAAAAGGCTCTTCGTGAGGATGGACAATAGCATTACATGCCTTCGATTATTTGGATGAGTAAGGACTGGGTTGTTTTGAATTATGTTGTTTCCAATCAAGCTCAACGATGTCTTCACCCTACCTTGATTCACCAAATCGAGGCTAAGGTCAATAAACTCATTAAGGTTGGCTTTATTCAAGAAGTCAAGTACCTTGATCTTAAATATTGTTCCAGTTAGAAAGAAGAATAGCTAAATTTGAGTTTGTGTGGATTTTCAAGACTTGAACAATGCTTGTCCAAAGGATGATTTTCCTCACCCTTTGACAGAAATAATGATGGATGTAACAACTAACCATTAAACTTTATTTTTTATGGATGGTTCCTCTAGTTATAACTAGATTCGCATGGATTTAAAGGATGAAAAGCTTAATATATTTTGAACTCCTAAAGGAATATAGTGTTACAAAGTTATGCTTTTTGGGTTAAACAATGTAGGTGCCATTTATCAAAGAACAATGTAGACAATATTCAATTATATGTTCCACAAAAATGTTTAATGTTTTGATGATGATTTAGTGGTTAAGTAAAAAAAGAGAGCTGATCATCTTGAAGATCTTCACTAAGTATTTGAAAGATTGTGTCGATATCAATTAAAGATGAATCGCTTAAAGTGTATTTTTGGAGTATTTTTTGGTAAATTTTTAGAATTCATGGTACGGTATCATAAGATTAAAATTCATCAATGAAAAATAAATGCAATCATAAAGATGCCTAAACTGAGCAATCTCCATGAACTTCAAGGTTTGTAGGGAAGATTAGCTTATATTAGATGGTTCATATCCAACTTAGCTAGTAGATGTCAACTATTTAGTTGTTTGATGCAAAAATATGCGCCTTTTTCTTGGGATGACTCTTGTAGCAATGCTTTTAAAAGCATAAAATCTTATTTATTAAGATTTCTAGTTTTAAATGCTTTTACACCAAGACATCCATTAATCCTTTATATTGCGTCACAAAAGCATTCTTTGGGAGCACTTTTGGCACAACAAAATGACGAATGAAAATGAAGTGTGTTTTACTACCTTAGTAGAACTCTTAATGGTGCGAAATTAAATTATTCTCCCATTGAGAAGACATGTTTGGCATTGATGTTTGTACTAAAGAAATTAAGGCATTATTTGCAAGCTCATTCTATTCACTTAATTTCATGAACAGGTCCTATCAAGTATCTCATGTCAAAATCATTGCTTAGTGGGATTTGGCAAAATGGGCATTTTTGTTACAAAAGTTCAACACCACATATATCCCTCAAAAGGTCATCAAAGAACAAGCACATGTAGATTTTCTTGTAAATCATTCAATTCCAGATGATTGCAAATTCTCCAAAGATCTCCTTTATGAAGATGCTCTTTTCATCAAGATTCCTAAGTCGTGAAAATTATACTTTGATAGAGCAACTTGACAAGATAAGGCAAGTGTAGGAGTTATTTTTATCATTCCAAAATGAAAAGTGTTACCTTATGCATTCATTCTCATCGAAAATTGCTCCAATAATGTAATAGAATACAAAGCCTTGATCATAGGATTGGAGATGGTGGTAGACATGCAAGTCACCCAATTTAAAATGTTTAGAGATTCCAAGATGATTGTAAACCAAATACTTTCACTTTTTGAAGTTAAAAACCTTAAGCTCTTGTCATATGTCAATTATGTTAAGAAGCTTTTGAAGTGGTTTAACAATGTTAGCCTAAAATATGTGCCTAGAAAAAAAAATAAGCAAACAAATTCTTTAGCTAATTTGGCATCAGCAATTGCATCGCCAAGCACAAAAGTAAAAGTTCTTCTTTGCAAGCAATGGATTTTGCCACCTGTCGCTCTGGGTGAAGAAGTCAATGTAGAATCTAATGTTGTCTCAACCTTTGAAGTGGGAAAAGAAGATTGGCAACAACCATTAATTGACTAGCTAAAGCATGGAAAACTTCCTAATGATCCAAGGCACAAAGTAAAAATAAAAAGCTCACTCTAGAATTTATGGGGTGCATCAATCACAAGTGAAACAAATTGTAATCCCAAGTTGAATTATTTTACAATTTAATTGATGACCAGAAAGTTTCTTAAATGCAAAGTATCTTGAAAGTTTCATAAAATTATATTTTTTAAATTTCTTCACAAGTAAAGAAAAGCAATAATAAAGATTGACTTTTTTAATTACTAATTTGAAATGCATTACAATGTGAAAGAAAATTTTTTAAAAAAAAGTCTAAATCCTAAAAAAAAAGTGAAAAGCAAGAGCTACATGAATAAAGAAGTAATCAAATCAAGGTTTCCACTTGAAATTCTTTAGCTCTTCTCAAGAAGATTCCAACATACTCTACAACAATTTTAAAGAATTAACTTCGCTTTCACTCAAAATTGAAGAAAACTTGACAAAAGCTATTTCTTCATTAATCTTGGAAATATTAGCTTCCCTCTTTGCACTTCTTCCCTTTGTTTTTTAAAAGGAGATTCAATCTCATCCTTTTTGCGACACAAAGCATTCAATTCCTTTTCAAGATTTGTCAACTCAGTTTGCAAATCATCAACATGCCTAACAAATTTGGTCTTAAGTGACTCCCTTATCTTTAAGACAAATTGCAAGATTTTGAAGCTTCTCAGTTTGATCTTTTATAGATGTATTACAAAAAGATGACTCAATAAGGATGAATCAATAATCTCAACCTGTTCCATTACATCAATAACCTCTTGAACCTCATAAAATTGTAAAAAAAATTAGAAATTCATGATATAGTTACCAGATCATCAAAATTTTCTAGAAGCAAATAACAGTTGGGAACGTCTTCAAGAAATGAAAAACCAAAAGGGTTCGATACCTTTTGCTTCTTTGGTTAACTTGTTTCTAATGTCTCTCACAATCAATTTCACTACTAAAGTCTTCAACAACTATTGCACCTTTGTGCTCAAAAATTTATTCAAGAGTTCATTATTCAACACTTGTACGTTGAAGTAATCGAAGGCTTTGTACTTTTGAAGGTTCCTTACGTTCTTTTCTACTAGAGCGATTTGTTGCAACAAAGATCTTATTCTTATCTTGTTTAGTTTTGGAAGGCTTTTCCTTTTGTTGCCTTAATCTTTTGGATGGTGTTTGATGGGTACTAGAAATCAAAGCTTCAATACCATGTTCAAGGTAAAGATTATGAACTTAGGACCACCATTTCATATAGCTTGCAATGGCATAATCATTAAATTTTAGAGGACAAGTTGGAGAAATTAATTTTGACTAGGTATTGGAAAAGCATACAAGTTTGCCAAAGAATATCAATCTTAAGATTCCTAAGACATCTTGGCAAAAGCCAAATTATCTTCCAAATCTATGAGGAGTATAAAGCTCTATAATGATGGTATTGTGGCATCGAATAGGCAAATAGCTAGATCGAACGCTAACTAAGTAGTCATGTCGTGAAGGGTCAAGTGGCCTAGTATCGATGATAACGTGATCTCGATTTTTGGAATATAAATTAACGTCCCACTCTAATTTTATGTGAATTAACTTACATATTTCTTATTCATTAAAATATTGGACCTCACTTTCTTTAGAAAACTTCACCATCATGGGTCTAATTACTTCTTATGGAATTGGAAAGTGAATATCAAAATAATGACTCAACCACTCCTAAATATAGTGAACAGGAAAACATGCGTTTGAAGAACCAAATTGAGTAGAAAGAGCAATCTTGTTAAGCTCTTGATAAATTTTGACAAGCACTGGAATGGCAAGGTTAACACCTTTAGAGCTAATAACTATAAGGCTAACGATCTTAAATGTCTCTAGTTGAATGGTTAATTCTAGGCTTGGAAAAACAAATACACAGAGCCAACAAGAAAAGAAATCAACGAAGTATCATTCTCACAATTTTCTTTAACACCAAGTTCACCACATGCCTTAGCTCCAATTGACGCTCAAATTTCATGTTTCTTGATAATTCCAGTAGGGTTATGCGTGGTCTTTGAGCAAGTTGACTTCTTTACTTTACAAGTTGGTGGCCTTTGATAGCGTAATTTACCTTAAACCAAAAATTGATCTAACTATCAACAAAGACTTTTCCTTGACCATCTTTTCTTTCCTGCAAATAATGAAAAGCAACAAATAAGTATTCACAACTTTTGGGAAGAAATCTCTCATTAGCACCATCACTAATCAATTTTTTAGTAGATGGAATGACTTTATCATAAAACCAACAACGAACAAGAAGACCACCCAATTTGTGCAAGTCCCACAATGATAGGGAAGTCTCTCCGAAGGCAATATGAAGGGTTTTCATGGTTGGACACCAACCCTCACAAAATGCTCGAATGACATCTTTATTACAATCCTAAGCATATAATGACGCATAAATAGCATCAACCATCTTCATATAACGTAAAAGTTTCTTATATCAAAATAACACATATTCAGTCTACTCCCAATATTAGGGGATATAATTAAATTCTCCATTAATATTGAAAGAACTTCCCTAATAAGCCTCACAAAAAATTTTGCGACTTCCCAAGGTAAAAAATTCCTCTTAACTAAAACTCTTATCATAAAGATAGGATTGAACACGTCGCACTTTTGAAGAAGATTGTGAAATTTTGATTGACTTAAAAGTCCATTCCTCCAAAGTTGTAAAAGCATTAAGTAATTGAGATGGAAAAATTCGACCAGATATATGTCTCAGTATGAGAAGAAATAACTCCTTCATATCTTTATTCTTCTTGGAAAGAATGACAAGTTAATTTTTGTAGTCTTTGAAGTATACCATGATGATTCACAATTGTGCTATTATAAAAGCACCTTTAAGGATCAACAACCCTTCAAGAATCAACAGTGGTACTATTATAAAAAGCATCTTTAAGGATCAATATTTGTATGCTATTAAAAAAAGCACCCTCCAAGGATCAACATATTGTGTGCTATTATAAAGATCACCCTCTAAAGATTAACAATTGTGCTATTATAAATAGCAGTTCAACAATTGTGCACTCACCAAGGCTATTACTACCAATTTCTTCCAGTCCGATTTAGGCTTGTCTTGATTATAGACTAATAAATTTTAAATCTAACTGTTAAAAGAAAATCAAATCATTAGTTTAAGTGAAGAAAGCAATTAATCAAGAAAAGAAATCTAAAAAATATATATACAACAAAGGCACCAAAAAGCCTAGTCGATGGTGGTCGATGGGATATCGGGATTATTTGACCTTAAAATAAAGAGATTTTGTTTGTAATTATCAAATACTAATAACATCTTTTTATACATTTGGCGACTTGGAGCCTATGTTTGTTCTTCTTTATTCTAATGCAAGGATATGGATATAGGAGACTTATATTAAATAATCAGCCTATAATTGATGAATTAAAGGAAGCTAACATAAACACTACAAAAGATCCTCGATCAATTTTCATAAGTGCTAATTTAACTTCTGAGGAAGAAAAATCTTGTTTTAACCTCTTGACAAGGTATTGAAACATCTTTACATGGACTTATAAAGAAATGCTAGGATTGGATCCTAAAATTATTGTAAATCATCTAGCAGTAAAGAAAGTTGTCTGACCCATTAAACAAGCTTAAAGATGTCTTCACCCTAACTTGATTCGCAAAATAGAGGTTGAAGTCAATAAACTCATTGAGGCTAGCTTTATTCGAAAAGTCAAGTACCCTATTTGAATCTCAAATATTGTTCCAGTTAGAAAAAAAATGGCTAAATTCAAGTTGGTGTGGATTTTCGAGACTTGAACAATGCTTGCCTAAAGGATAATTTTTTTTTCCCATAAACAGAAATAATGGTGGATGCAACAACTAGCCATGAGGTTTTATCTTTTATGAATGGCTCCTCTAGTTATAATCAAATTTTCATGGATCCAAAGCATAAAGAGCTCACTGCATTTCGAATCTTAAAGGAATATATTATTACAAAGTTATGTCTTTTGGGTTAAAGAATGCAAGCGCCACTTATTAAAGAGCGATGCAAAAGATATTCAATGATATGCTCCACAAGAATGTTGAATGCTACATAGATGATGTGGTGGTTAAGGCCAGAAAGAGAGTTGGTCATTTTGAAAACCTTTGCCAAGTATTCGAGAGATTGTGTCGATATCAATTAAAGATGAATCCCTTAAAATAGGCCTTTGGAGTATTTTTAGGTAAATTTTTAGGATTCATAGTGCACCATTGTGGAATTGAAATTGATCAATCAAAAATAGATACAATCATGAAAATGCTTGGGCCAAGCAATCTTCACAAACTTAAAAGTTTGCAAGGAAGATTGGCCTATATTCGACGCTTCATATCTAACTTGGTTGGTAAATGTCAACCATTTAGTCGTTTGATGAAGAAAGATATGCCTTTTGTTTAGGATAAGTCTTGCAATAATGCCTTTAAAAGCATAAAATCTAATTTACTAAGGCCTCTAGTTTTAAGGGCTCTTATACCAAGACGTCCACTGATCCTTTATATTGCAGCATAAGAGCGTTCTTTAGGAGCACTTTTGGCACAAAAAAATGATGAAGAAAAGGAAAGTACACTTTACTGCCTTAGTAAAACTCTTAATGGCACAGAATTAAATTATTTACTCATTGAGAAGACATGTTTGGCATCGATGTTTGCAATTAAGAAATTAAGCCATTATTTGCAAGCTCATTCTGTTCACTTAATTTTATGAGCAGATCCCCTCAAGTATCTTAAGTCAAAATCGGTGCTTAATGGGAGATTGACAAAATGGGCTTTTTCATTACATCAATTTGACATAACATATATCCCTTAAAAAGCTGTCAAAGGACAAGCACTTGTAGATTTTTTTACAAATCATCCAATTCCAGATGATTAGGAATTCTCTGAAGATCTTCCTGATAAAGATGTTCTCTACATTGAAATTCCTAAGTCATTAAAGTTATATTTTGATGAAACAACTTGACAAGATGAGGTAGGTACAGGAGTCATTTTTATCACCCCAGAAGGAAAAGTATTGCCTTAAGCATTCATTCGCATCAAAAATTGCTCTAATAATGTAATAGAATACTAAACCTTGATCATAGGATTGGAGATGGTGGTGGACATGCAAATTACTCAACTCAAAGTGTTTGGAGATTCTAATTTGGTTGTAAACCAAAACTTTTCACTTTATGAAGTTAAAAAGCTTTAGATTTTGCCATATGTCAACTATGTTAAGCAATTTTGAAAATGGTTTGACAAAGCTAGAATAGAACATGTGCCTCGAAAAGAAAATAGGTAGGCAGATTCTTTGACTAATTTGGCATCAACAATTGAATCAAGTACAGAAATAAAAATTCTGCTTTTCAAATGTTGGATTTTGCCACCAATCACTCAAGGTGAAGAAGTCGATGTAAAATCTAATGTCGTCGCAATCCTTGAAGTAGGAAAAAAGGATTGGAGACAACCATTGATTGACTACCTAAAGCATGAAAAACTTCCTAATGATCCAAGACACAAAATAGAAATAAAATGTCAAGCTTCTTGATTTATTTATTTTAAGGGCATACTTTATCTGCGTTCTTTTGATAAAGTATTTTTTCGTTGTTTGGGAGAAAAAAAATCATACAATGCCTTACAAGACGCTCACTCAGGAATTTGTGGGGCATATCAACTTGGAGCCAAGTTACACTTCCAAATCAAAAGAATGGGTACTATTGGTCAATAATGGTGAAAGATAGCATGGACTATGCTAAGAGATGTCAAGCATATCAATTTCATGTTAAACTCCACCCAACAGTTACATCATGGCTATTTGATGCTTGAAGACTCAACTTGGTTAGACCATTACCTAAAAGTTCCATAGGGCATCTTTACATACTTGCAACCACAAACTACTTTTCAAAATAGGCAGAGGCTACATCTTATCGAAAAGTAAAGAAAGAAACTGTTGTTGCCTTCATTAGAATAAACATTATTTATTGTTATGGCATGTCATGAAGTATTATAACAGATAATGGAAAACAATTTGCAGTGGAAAAGTTATGTGCACAGTTTAACTTCAAATAACATAATTCTTCCATGTACCTCACACTAGCAAACGGTTTAGCCCAAGCTTTTAACTAGACTTTATGTAATTTTCTCAAAAAAGTTGCTAATCGCTTAAAGAAAGATTGGCCAGAGAAAATAAGGGAAGCTTTATGGGCTTATCATATGACATTTCATATACCTACTCAAGGTACTCCATACTCGCTTGTTTATGGTGTAAAAGTTGTTCTACCACTAGACCGTCAAATTCCATCAATGAGAATTGCCATTCAAGAAGGTCTTTCAAAAGAAGATAATGTTCACCTACGCCTTGAAGAACTCAATCGTTGGTTGAGAAAAGGTTGGAAGCATAACAACTCTTGAAATGTTATCAAGCTCAATTGTCCAAAGCTTTCCACAAGAACGTTAAACCACGATCATTCCAAGTGAGAGACTTAGGTCTTCTAGTGAAAAGCCCCATAAACACTACACATCGTATGGGTAACAAGTTCTTCTCAAAATGGGATGGACCATATGTTGTTTAAGAAGTCTACACCAATGGCGCATACAAACTTGTTGATCAAGATTGAGCAAAAGTTGGCTCAATTAATGGTAGATTCCTGAAGTGCTACTATGCTTGAAAGTTATATGCTCCTTAATAAGAGCTTAAACTGCACAAAAAAAATGCTTGCCAAGTTGAAAATCCTTAATAGGACAACTTAGGTAAAAGCTAAAGGGAAAAAAAAAACCTACTAAATCAAAAATCCTTAACAAGAAGACTTAGGCAAACGTTAAGGCAAAAAAAAAAAAGCCTACAAAGTTGAAAATCCTTACAAATATGAGTTAGGCAAAAGTTAGGGCAAAAAAATGTATATGAACTACATTATGACTTGATCCTTCTTCATATTAGGAAGTACATAGGCAGCTTGGTCCCATTGCCAAATTCAATCACACCAAAAAATCATAAAAGAAAAGTCTCTTGCATTAAAGATTGCTCAATTCTTTATGATCATACCAAGATAGAAGAATGAAGAAAAAAATCAAGTTTGTACTTCTCTCTGAGTTATGTGATTCAATCAATTCAATTGCAAGTAAAACAAATTGCAATCACAAGTTTAATTGTTTTGAATTTCAATTGATGTCTACAAAAATTTTTGAAACACAAAGTATCTTGAAGGTTTCACAAGATTAGCTTCTAAATTTCTTCATGAGTAAAGAAAAGCAATACGAAAAAATTAATTTTTATTGCTAAGTCGAAATGCACTATAATGTGAAAAAAAAAAATTAAAAGGTCTAAATCCTAAAAAAATGAAAAAAAAAACAAAAGCTTCATGAATAAGGAAGTAATCAAATCAAGACTTCTACTTGAAATTCTTTAGCTATTCGCGATAAGATTCCAACATATTCTACAGTAATTTTAAAGAATTAACTTTGCCTTCACTTAAAATAAAAAAAGACTTGACAAAAGATATCTCTTCATTAACCTTAGGAATATTAACTTCCCTCATTTGCACCTTTTCTTTATTTACTTTAAAGTGAATATTCGATATCATCCTCATTGCAATACAAAGCATCTAATTCCTTTGCAAGATTTGTCAACTCAACTTGCAAACCATCAGCATGCCCAACAATTTTGGTCAAGTTCTTGAAGCTTCTAAGTTTGATCTTTTGCATACGTACTATTGAAAAATGGTTCAAGGTCAATAAATTTGTAAACTTGCCTAAAGTATTTTTTAACTATGTTCTTCAACAAGGATAAATCAATAGTCTCACTGTGGGAAGAAACAACCTCTTCTTCATATCTTCATTTTGGAAAAAATGACAAGATCTTGGTAGTCTTTAAAGTATATCATAGTGATTATAAATTGTGTGCTATTATAAAGAGCACCCTTTAAGGATCAACAAGTGCAATTATAAAAGTCACCCTCCAAGAATAACTTGTGTGCTATTATAAAAAGCACCTCTCAAAGATCAATGGCAAAAAGAGCACCCTCCAAGGATAACAAATTGTGTGCTATTATAAAGAACACCCCCTAAGGATCAACAAGCGTTATTGTAAAAAGCACCTTCCAAGGATCAACAAATGGTGTGCTATTGTAAAGAACACCCTCAAAGATTGACAATTGCTATAATAAAGAGTACCTTCCAATGATCAGCAAGTGCTATTATAAAGAGCACTCTTCAAATTCCTATCAATTCCTTCCACTTCAATTGAGACTTGTCTTGATTTAGGATTTAATTGTAAAAAAAAACAAATTAAAAAAATTAATCAAAAAAAAAGGGTAATTGTAACGTGGCAAAGGTAGACCTTTAGCACAACAATTTGCGATTGTAACGTGCAGGAGGTTGACTAAGAATGACATCTCAAAAAGCATGATTATATGCATGATTTCTTGGCTTGACTATAAGCTTTCAAGGCCACAAGATACAATGAGAATTTGCAAGGCAATTGTAATGTTGCAAGATACAATGGAAGTTGGCTTGTAATGTAAGGTAGCAAAATAATACGTTAACGTGGCATCTTAAAGCATGGTGATATACATGGATTTCTTGATTCAACTATGAGCCTGCAAGGTGGCAAAATAATGGGAGTTGCATAATTAAAGAACCAAGAAGTGAGTGAGTTCTATTACCATGTTAACAATGAAAAATATGAAAGAATGACATACCTTATAATCTCAACAAGATGAAGAATTTTTCCGCTAGTTTATTGAAGATTTACAATTCTTAAATTGATCTCGATGTGCAAAAAATTTACAAGGAAGCTCTCTTTTTATAGAGTAAAAAAAAAAGAGTTTTAGTTTATTAAAGAATGCAATACCAGTTGCAATATACTTTTTTTAAAATTATAGCTTTATTATAATATATTTCTGTTAGTATATGACCTTGAGCCAATTAGATTGGTCAAAGATAATATATTATCATTTAATACATATTTAATCGCATAACTAAATGTGATAGAGATTTTCTTTCATGTTAGTGCAATAATATGGAGTTATTAAGTACTAATTGGATGAAGCTCATGGAACAAAAAGGCCTTGCAAGAGAATTGTAAAATTATTATAATTATGATATCACTATGCATCAAAGTTATGTTCCTAAAATTGTTTATGGCCATGGTATTGTCAAGACAAGGCATTGCCATTACTCAAAGATTGGTACATGTTAAGCCTCCTTACTTAGTAGTAAGCAATCAATCTCATAAATTGAAGTATATGGGATACTTAAGGATAAAATGTCGGTTGCTTGTTAAAGAAAAAGTTCACTGAACATGACTTACTATGAGAACTTCATTTCGTATTTCACTTAAGTGTTTATAGAATATATTTTCATATGATAGTCGTGCAACTAGTTCTCAGACTTGAGACATCGAGTCATCTTGTATAAGAAATGACATACTTTGATTTCATTTCTATGGGTCTAAAGGCTACCGGATGCTTAAACATAGTGTTTTTAGGCATGTTATGAAGCATGTGAAAGTAAATAAGTGGTCAATAGAGGATTCATCACCCTAAGTAATATGAGAGAATGTATCTCACTTGTTCTCAATTATTAATTAATTTGTATCAAGTCTTTAGCCAAAACATGATGAATTTGAGGAAAGTTAGTTTCCTAAATTCATAAGGTTAGTAATAAATTATGAAAACTAATATGAAAGGTTATAAGTAGATACTGTGTAATGCTTTATGACATATACGGGATATTTGATAAAAAGACCATATTGTACTGAGAGGCTTATCACTGAAAGGCTTTATCAAATTCTTTAATTAACTTTTTAACATTTGGATGATCATGATATATTGTTAAATGCCGCTCAGCATCTATAAATATAAATTAATTATCAAATTGATATTTGATTAGGATTTCTATTTATTGTCAACATATTAGAAGTATAATAGGTCACACACATTAAGTGACATGATTGAGATTAAATAAGGATAATAAATTAAGTTGAACTTAATTGGAATATACCAAAATAAAGTAAAAAATTAATTAAGTTCATAAGGACTTAATTGAATAAAATACAATTGTTGTTTCTATGGTTACAACTTAATTTGGCTATGTAAATATATTGTGTTAGCTACCTAAAGCTCTAAGCCTTCAGTCATTTCATAAAAATAAGAAAAGAAAAATAGTTTTCTTTATCTTACAGAAATAAGATTTGATAAGAACTTTTGATCTTTTTGTTGTAGAAACAAAACTTGCTAACACAAGTAAAATCCTACCGTTGAGAAGGTTTTATTTGGTCATTGTGTGGATTACTGTTAAAGGCCAAATACTTGGGTAACGAAAAATTTGACAAATCTTAAAGATGAAGAAGCAAACATTTCAACTATATGATTTCACACTAATTTGTTCTTTTTTCGAGTTACTTGCTTCATCACAAGCTTTTTGGATTTAATTGGTTCTTGATTATGATATCTAGAGTAAGGTATGTAACTTTTAAGCTTATGAGTGTTCATAATTAATTTAAAAATTACATGAAAGATACAAGCATTGATCCTGTAGAATTCGATTGTTTTTCTAATTAAATGCTAGTTTATTTTTTCACTGTGTTATATAATTAATTTCTTGATTAATTTTATGTTTGAGCATGAGATCGAATCCCAACAATTTCTTCAAATGGTTTTATTGCAATATACTTCTACAAATAGTTTTATTACAACATACATCTTCCAACATCATACTTCTCTTACCTATGGGCAAGCATAATTCAAACCTAACTTGGATTGCAAGTATACCAAGGCATATTAGGATTCTAAGAAATCCTAGAAATTTTTTTAAAATTTCAAGACTTGTCCACTTGCCTCATACAAAATCATATGTGAACAAGTTTTACGAGGGCATTTGTAAAAGGGAAAAAATTATCATCCAATTAAGTGCTGCCATGTGAACTCGATGATGTCATAACTATATAATTAACTATAAAATAATTAATATATTAGTTGGATTATTTCATAGACACATAGTTGAATCAATTCACTTATGTGTTATATATTTATCCCTTGAGATGAAGATAATATTTAAATTGGACCAATCAAAATTTAATTATTGATCATCCAATTTGTCTTTAAATAAATCAAGGTAATTTAGAGATAATTTCATATATCTAACCAATCAAAATTTAACTATTGGTCATTTAATTTATCTTTAATAATTATGATAATTTAGAGATAAAAAATCAAATTTGATTATTTGATTTATCTCTAAATAAATTTAGTGATAAAACTTAACTTTTGCCAATCAAAATTCAATGAGCAAAAGTCCATCCAATCAAAAGACTTTAAATGAGTCATCATAATTTATCTCTAATTAAATTAAAATAATTTAGAGATAATTTAAAGAGATTACATTCTCATCAAAGTTTCCCACCTAGCATCATAAATAAGGGGCTCTTCCAAGCCATTTGGATTTATTCAAAGGCATTCGAATATTCGAAGGTATTCAGAGATTCAGAGCATTTCAGAGATCAAGAAGAGTAGAAAATTTCTGAAGTGAAGTATCAAGTAGCAGTGAAGCTTGTGACCAAACGGCAATGAAGATCTAGCGAAGTTCGTGATCAAGCAGAAGCGAAGTTTGTGATTAAGCAGTATTGAAGTTCGTGATCAAGATACCAAGCAGCAGTGAGGTTGTGATCAAGATATCAAGTGTTCGTGATTAGATTAAGTCATGAAGACCCTTGAAACGAAGATATCAAGTGTTCGTGATCAAGTTAAATAGTGAAAACCATGAAGCTATTATATCAAATAAAATTTACGATCAAGATCAAGTTATGAAGACCCTCGAAGCCAAGATATCAAGTTTAGTTCGTGATCAAAATTAAGTCTGAGTTTGTGACTCTTGAAGACGAAATGAAGAAATTAATTAGAAGAATTTTCAAAGATTATAACTCACATCAAATATTTGTATTTGTTTCATTATTTTTCAAGTCAAGAAATTTCAACGAGAAATTTATGTGTATTCAGCCAAAAATCTTTCCAACAAGTTGCAACTTAAGAAAAAACTATATCACTTAAAGATGGAGGAGAATAAAGATCTCATGAAGCATATGAACGAATTTGACGAGATCATTGATTAATTGAAAGATGTTAACGTTAAGGTGGAGGAAAGAAAGCATTTTTGTTCCTTGCATCGTTTTGGATTGTGGAATCTCTGATTTACAGAGCGTTAATGTCTAGTGAAGGAGATAGAGATTTAGTTGACTCAACATTGTTGGTCAAGATTCAAAAAAGTAAGTTAACAAGCATGGGATCTAAGGGTGGCAAGTTTAGATCTAGTAGTATTCAGTGTTTTCAATACAAAAGGTGTGGATATATTTGAAGGGATTATCTTACAAAAAAAGTGAAAGTAACAAGAATGAAAGTGAATGTGTTTTCGTTACTAACGTTGATGATTGTGTCATCTTAACAATCTCAGAAGATATGTATGCAAATTCTTATTGGTATTTAGATTCTACTTGTGTCACTCACGTAGACTATGAAAAGGATTATTTTAATTTGCTTCAAGAATGAATGGTTGGGAATTTGACTTTGGGTGATAAGTTAATAGCGAAGGTCATAGGTCTTAAAATGGTGAAAATTAAAATGTTTGATAAGGTTGTGTTTTCTTTGGGTCATGTGGCCTATGCCCGAAATATGTGTAAGCATCTAATATCATTAAGCCTATTAAACTCCAAAAGGTATAGATTTTCAACCTATGGAGGAATGGTAAAAGTCACACAAGGTGACATGGTTCTGGTGGGAGGAATTCATATAATGGTTTGTATTGTCTAAAATATGAAACCTTGAAAGGATAGGAACAATGCACAAAAGATAATAGCTACCCAAGTGAAATGAGATTTTATTTGACGATTGTGAAAGGATGAAAAATCTTATTGATGAATTGGAAGGGTTGTCGAGGTCCCTTTCGAAGTCAATTAACGTTATTAATTTGACAACTACACAAGTGCATTGGTCATTTTTGCAAGTGAGTGTTGGACTGTACTTGATTCAGTATGTGTAGTCAGGGTAATCTTGAAGGTCAATGGTTTGGAAAGTCTTGTGCTTAGGAAGTTATTCAGGGTGTTGGAAAGTAGGTGGAGTTGGAGAATTGCAATTAGGTGCGGCTGATGGAAGAGGTTTAAGGAGTTTGAATTCAAGTCGAAGGTGAAAATTTGTTGAGTTTTAGGTTGACTAGAATTCTAAATCTTATTTTAGTAGGATTATTGTTTGTGTACAATGTTAAGTGGTTGTATGATTTTAAATTTCTTATTCCACATTAAGTCCTGAACTTATTCTACTCTGAACTTTTATATAAAAGTGGGTCTTTAGTCATTTGAAAAGGTAGTAGTGCTTTGAGAGCCATAAAGAGAGAATACATTATAACTTTGTTTTTTGCTCTAGGTGGCACTAAAGTGGTATGGATGAGTGGTTGGAGGCTATTGAGAGAAGATGTACAAGAAATCTTAGGTTACTTTGGAAAACCATTAAAGTTAATTTTATTATACTTTAATTTCTCAATAATAGAAAAACTATTTCACTTCGTAAACTTAAGCAAGAGGCCTAGCTGTCAAAATTTTTATAATTTTTTTGTTTTCTTGATTTTTCTAAATTTTATCTTTATTATTTCTTAGGTGACTTTCATAACACAATGCATGGAAGTCAACCACCAACTACATAACACTTAACCTAGCAAGTGCACTGCATGTAAGCACATAAGCTAGTGCGCAGGAAGGCGCCATTCTCATTGGAAAGGAAAGCTTTTCGCAATTATAAACTACATATAATCAAGGAAACAAGATAACATTGACGGTACCGGGATATGCTGATAGTAAATTAACACAATACATCAACCTGGGTTAAATGTGAACAACTATGATCATTAATTGGTTTACTAAGTATTATCAACCTGCACTGCAAGAGTTCAAAAACTCCAAGAGTCCGGTAAATCCATGAACAACAAAGGGCTTTGACATGGCAACTCCACAACGTTAGACATGGGAATGCATTTATTATGTACATACTCATAGAATGTCGAAGAATATATTAATACCAACTTATCAGTTTCTATTTTGTAAGAGAAAACCCTCTTTGCATTCAAAGGAACACTTGCACACTTGCACTGGCATCCAAATGGCTTTTGACCAGAAGTACTGGCCATTGAACACGTCAGCTGTCGCTGATGTAACTGTCCTATGTGTCATAGACCCTATAAAGGAGGTAACCAAAGTAATTTGTTCAAACATGGGTTAGCTATTGCCATTATAGGCAAAGCCAATATCTCTGTATTTCCAGCCTGCAAGGCAAAGCACAAAAAAGCAAAGATATCTAGCTTATAAATAGTGATTATACTTTGTTTAGAAATCATATTTTTAATCAATTTTTTACACATTATCGATCTTCTCATTAAATTTTATCAATCTATCAATTTTGATTTTCAAACTTGATTTTCATTTAACCATACTGAAGAGAAAATTAACCTTATGAATTGATTTAAAAAATTTTGTTTAAGATTGCTCATAATAATATTTTACAATGAATAAAAACTTCAAATTCAAATCAAAATTATTTCTATATCATAAATCATAATACACTAGATAACTTTATATTTTTCAAGTGTAACCCTATATGATATTGGATTTGAGTGTTCGATTTAATAATAAATATATGTATTTTTTTATTTAAAGAGTCAATTGAGAGATCATCTTTGGACAAATTTATATTTGATAAAAAGAATATATATTTAAAAAGAAAAAGAAAAAGAAAACGTATTCTAAACTTTGCCCTACAAAATCGAATATAATAGCATTAGCCAAATTTGTTCTCCCTAAATATGGAAGACAAGGAAAAGAAACAACGTCCGCAGCATAAAGAAAGCAGATGCATGTATGGTTTTCCTGAGTCGGCACAGGGTGTTGAACCCGTGTATTACGTTGATGCCGTTCCATTCTTGTCCAAATTCAGCATTATATAAGTCTCTCCCACTCCCTCCGCAGTTGTGGGGTGTTTCTCTATGATCAAATCCTAGAGAACAATTGCATTCTCGGCATACTAATTTCTTCTTGTTCTCCCTCGTAACACCTCGAAGAAATCTAACTCCAACCAAATAATAAACAAAAAAATGGCACGCCAGATCCTTGTTCTTGCATTGGTCTTTATTGCCCTTGTTGGGTTGGCTTCGGCTGGTCAAGCCTCCTCCGACAGCAAGGGAGGCGCCGAGGCCGCTGCACCTGTCAATGATGATACCATTGGCAACACTGATGAAGCAAGTGCACCAACTACTGGTGGTGATGAGGCTGCTGCGGCTGTTGAAGGCCCTGTTGGCAGTGAGGATGCAGCAAAAAATGCTGCTGCTGCTCAGCCTCCTAGCAGTGGTGCAACCACCCTTGGGGTCTCTGCTGTCGCTGGAGCTGCTGCGGTTGCCGGCTACTTGGTCTTCTAAATTAGTTTCGCTTAATGCTACAACTTTTCTAGTTTTGGTCTGAGAAAAGCTGTCTTATTATTATTCGTTCGTCTATTTCACATTGTTTGTACCACAATTTGAGGTTTGCACAAGGCTGGTTGAATTTGTTATGAATAAAGGAATGCATTTTAAGCAGAATCTTTGCATATACGCTGCTTGTGTCCATTCGTTCGTTCAAATCTTTTATCTTCCATCACAATATCCATGGCATATCATGTGAAATATATATACTTCTTTTTTAACTTCCCAAGCTAATACTATAATGAAATGAACAACCCTATTTAAGGTTTACTGAATGTATGGTGATAAAATTGGTGAAAAGAACAAAGCATTTGGATGTTGTTAGAATTGCACCAGATAATGACGAGAAACGAAAACAAAGAGGCAAACCACATATGATACAACTTATTAAGATGAATTGAGGTCCGAGAAAAAATCTTAAAATTGAGTTATGGATTTTCATTTGTGTAACCAAAAAGCAGGCAACCAAAGAAAATAAAATCTAATTGCAATAGCGGATGATGCCTATCGGCCATTGGCAAAACTATTCTGCGGTTAAGAGAGCATACGCATTCTATGTTAATCATACCAGAATTTACGCAATCACATGGTTAATATGGCTCTTTAGAAACGATGTGGTGTTTGAGGGCAACATTCGGAACACTAATCAGGCTGTTGAAATAACCAAGTTGCAAGTTGCTATGTGGATCAAAGCAAAATGACTAAACAATTATGGTGATATCATAGACACATATAGGAACCCCTCACTAGGTACAGCACTGTTTAAAAACAAGAAAAGCAGAGAAGTGGAGAAGTGAATTAAGCAAGAAAAATGAGAGACGAAATTTAATGTTGATGGAGCAGCAAAATGAAGTTCCGGAGAAGTTGGAACAGGGGAGGTCATGAGGGATGAAAACAGCCAAGTTAGAATCTTAATTTCAAAACCAATTGGGGCGGGTGATGTGAACTTGACAGAAATAAGAGCGATGAGAGAGGCTTTCTTCTTGTTCATTGCTTTAAAATAATGTCAAACTCAACTCTCTCATCATACAGAGTGACTCAAGGAACGTGGTAAAATGGGTTAATCAACCAAACGAAAAGCCACGGAAATTGAGCGAAAGGTTACTCCATATTGAGAGACTTAAAACAGATGTTAATGGCTGGAAGGTCAACCACACTTTTAGAGAAAACAACCAGACAGCAGATAGGCTGTTGAAGGCCGGGGTGCAACGGGACGAGGACCTCATCAGAGTTCTGGAATAATCTGAGAAAGCAACTAACAGCGCACAGACCTGTTTTTCACAGAGCTTTCAATGAGCAAAGGGTCCTTTCTGAGTGCTGGAGTGAATCTGGTATATTTTCATTTTCCTTCTATGGCTCGGTGTCAGCAATGATGAATCAGCTGAACGTTGGACTTGTATAGTTGAGAGACTTGGACGTCTGTCTTGTGGAGGATGTTACGCTGGGTGATTTTTGCAAATTGGTCAACTGCTGCTGATGAGGCTTTCTCTTTTCAGAGAGGAGGGTCTTCCTGCTTTTTGTTTTTGTGTTCTCTATGTTGGGCAAGCTGACGCCTTGTGAAATGTCAGGACTGAATTTTTGTTAATTGGGAAAGGGAGGTGAGGTGAATGCGTCATGTAGTTGGGACGATTCCTAGAGGTCCTGGTCTTTTGTATAGTCTTTTAGGTGATGACTTTTGGAGGTGATTCTGAGCTGTTACTCTCAACTTCAGAGAGCAACAGACATGAATCTTCTTGTACTCTTTCCAGAGTTGAAAGTTTACTTCCCTCTGTTTCAATATATCATGAAATTTCAACAGCAAGAGACTTGGATGAAATTCAAAGTACATCCAAAAATTTGCAATGCAACATATCAAATTAGATAGATTAAATCCCAGCCAAGTCCAAGCAATCCAGATTTAGTCAGAGTCAGAGCTAGTTTTGGAAGAAATTCGATAATCACATAGAAACAAGAAGACAGGAGGTGCAGAAACTTAAAACCATATCACTAAGGAGAGGGCGGAGCAGCACTGTTACAGAAAGGACCAATTGCACCAACCTTATGTTTCTCCTGCCAGATTTTATAACAAAGTCGTATACAATCAAAATCCAATTTCCCACAACCATAACACCAGATGCATTAACTTACAAGAATTGAAATCATTACATAGAACAATGATAAAAAAAATACACAAATAAATGAAAAGAAACATGAAGAGACCACATTTTGAAGTTGCCAAGAGATAACATACTGGAACTTTTACAGCCTTCCTCATCAGCCCATTGCCACTCATCATCAGAAGTAATGGTGGAGCCTAACTGTCTAAAAACACCTTCAAGAATGATTCGTTGCTCCTCAAATACAAATAGTATTAAGAAGATAAAACACCAGTAGATCGAATACACATCATATGCTACATCAGTTTTCATAAGAAGCAAAAAGACAGGAAAGCTTGATCTATACAAGAGGTGATCATTACAATAATACATTAAAAATGGCCTTTTCAAGCTTAACTCCAAAATACATATGACTAATACATCATCAGCCCTCCAAACAGAACCCAAATCAACCCAAAATTCTCAGCCCAGCACATAGAGAATGCAGCAGCAAGACATAAATTTGTCACTCCTAAGCTTGAAGCATAACAACAAAAAACTCCACAATCATTCACAATTGATGGAAATAAAATGCTTAAACAGAAACTGAGTACATATGTTACATTGACCAGTTACAGTTGGAACATCAACCCCATGTTACAATTTGCATCTAGCTCATCTATCCTATTCTTAAGACAAAGTTAACAGTATCAATTACAAGTATATAAAGTATAACAAGAATCAGCCTCAATTTCTGTACAAGACTCCCATAAAGCTTATTAAAAGCCAAATATGGCCATATAAACAATGAAGGAGGCCGTTACAAAATTGTGGACCTAATAAACAGATTCAACTTTACAAGACAAAACGCTTTAGAGGAAGACCATAATGTAAGTATTGGTTGTATCCTGAAACATATCACCAACATCCACTTCATGAATTCAGTTGGATTTACTTTCTTTCCAGAGGTTACAGTTTCTTAGCAGTGCTCAAAAAAAAGATTTTTTTGCACACTTGAAATGCCAAAGCAAATATCAGAGGAAGCCAATGAAGCCAGCCATTCTAACACATCTTCCTCAACAAAGAGTTGCCCACTCCACTCCCTGGATGCGATGATAAAAAGAAACCCCCATATCAATAGACATTAAAGAGGAAAAGAAGATCAAGCCAAAGACACCACCCCAAAGTCTACCCACATAATCACTAACAGTATGTTAGAAAGAACATCACATCACATCATATTTTAATAGCAAAAAAAGCCCAATGCTACTAGAAGCCCTATAGGCATGACACCCGTCTCTAGGAGACAATCAGTTTGGCTAGATGATGAGTACATTGGCGTATACAAGTTCACACTGAATATGAGTAAACAAACCTCTTTAAAAATTGGGCACTATGACGGGAAATTATAGTATTCTGGGTAAAACATTGTTTTGAAGCTGGCTCTATTTCTGAGGATTGTTTCAAAGTTTCAATGTGTCATACAGTTCAAAACTTCAGTGCAGTACATCACTCGAGAAAGATTAGGAAACTAACAAATGAAAAGCAAGGAAAAAAGGATCAGAGTAGAAAGAAAAAAAAAAGTAGACTCTAGGCAACCCTGCATTCTTTTAGTACTTTAACACTATACCTTTTCGGCTGAACAGTCACAAATATCCACGAGACTGGATTGCAACATTTATTACAGACAAACTAACTCTCCCATAAAGTCTAAGAAGGAGAACCTAGAAGCCTGGAGTCAAGCCATAAAGAAAGGATAATAATACCTGCTCCTCTTTACTGGCACAATACCGCTATATATAAACGAAAGGCACATTTAAATCGTAGAATGAACATTATTTGGCTCTAGGATCGCATACAAGCATACATGAAGTTCCAAAACTCTTAACAAAACAAAAAAAACTTGATGAGGGAAAGGTCAATTGAATGACTTCGTATGGGAAAAAAGTACTACATGCTAGTAAATCTACAACTATCTCACATATAGAACAACATACAAAAAGTCAAGTTTCAAACATTTGACAGAGGTAAAGGACAAACATATAATGGCTTCGATAATGTATAATGCATATCACGAGATATTCAGCTACACACATTATTCAAAAAAAAATTGATCCTTAGTTGAAAAGCAAGTGGAATGCATATAAGAAAGGAATGCATTAAAAAACAAGTGAGGAAGAAAGTAACCAGAGAACATCATGATACAAAATTGAAGCAGCAAGATAAAAGTTAAAAAACAAAAAACGAAGAAGAAGAAGAAGAGAGAGAGATGAACTTCATTTTCCCACCATCATCTAGCAGTATCTAAAGGTTTAAGCCGAGCAAACTCCCTGACCTATGAACCCTCCCCGCTTTCAACCCCAAGAAAGAAATGTACAAAAAGATCACATGCTAGAAAGATTTCTTATCAACCAAGATCACAATCATATGACAACAAGATTTCTAACACATAATATCCCAACAATCATTTAAACAAGAAGATTTTCAAAAGTACCATGATCACAAGCCATGAAAGCATTGCCTCAAATATAGGGTTTGGCAGATAAATTATAAACCCAATATGGATAGTCAGCTGTGGGATGTAAGGATTACAACCCCACAAAAAGTATCCACATTGAATATGATACTATGTTTTTCAACACAGGAATAATAAGTGTTGCATCTAATATTTGTTCTTTGGAATGCAGTAAGAAAGGAAAGGGGAGTCTATCCTTCCCCTCCACCCACAGAAGTAGCACTTACTTCATCCCTTAAGAAGCCACACTCTGCATATGGACCAGCGATCATCACAGCGGGTGCTAAAATATATTTAGCAACCAAGGGGAGAGAAACTGAGAGTGAAAACTTAATTAAAGGTCTCATAAGAAACGATAAAGAAGAACGCATAGCATATTTTGTCATTCTGATGGCAGGCTGTCTCTCTTCCCAAGTCCACATCCCTTGATCGAGACCTGTGCTCTTCTTCTGGCATTGCATGGGACCTTCTCCGAGATCTTGCAGAAGATTGTCCCTATCCCAGTCATCATCATAATCCAAGTCACGTTCTCGATGTCGATGCTCTCTGTAGCTGTCTTTTTCTTCCCTATAGCGGTGTTCCCTATGCTCCCTCTCAGACCTGTCCCAGTCCCGTTCCTTCTCATCACGATGCCTCCTATCAGAGTTGCCTGACCACTCACGCTCAGAAACCCTTCTTTTTCCCGAGAGGCACCACTCGACCTTCCTTTTTCATGATTTGCGTCTCGTACCCATGCTCTGAAGCACCATCTTCACCGCCATAACTAGACTCTCTAGTCCTGCGACCATGTTCATCCTCCCCACCCACCCATGCTTGTGTCAGTCCACATTCCCGCATGAGGTCCATCCATTCCAGATGCACCCATCATTTCCATCCCATTAGGTGCCATTCCACGGCCAAGAAAGCAGGATGACATGAGGAGCTACACCAGCAAGTCCCATTGTATTAACAGCTGGAAATGAAGGAAGCATGCCAGGAAAACCAGGTCCTGGAAAACCTCCATAACCACCCTCGCCCCATATATGTTGGGTCAAACCCAGCTCCCATATGCCCTGTGGATGCATCATGCCACCTGCAGGACCACCAAATGCAGGACCTGGTCCTTGTCCATAGGCCCCTGCACCATTAGCACCATTTCCAACTCCAGCTGAGATCCCAACCATGTTCTTATACACTACACCTCCCCTCCTCTCATTAGTCCTCCACCCCCAGCTCGGTTGACAACTCCTTGACCACCCCGTCCCCAGCCGCCCCTTCCGTAGTTCCTCCCTCCATCTCCACTTTGGTAATTCGGATTACCCCCTCTCCCCAAACCTTCATTTGGCCTCCTGCTTTGAGGCTGTGCTTGAGACTGGCCCTGGTTTTTGTTCATATAGGAGGCTCCCATCTGCTTCAGTGTCTGTGGTGAAGCAAAAGCCACAACACAAGCTCTCCCATTGAACATATAGCCATTCAGTCCCCCTTTGCATGCAGCTGCAAGAAGCTGGATCATAGAACTCAACTGACAATACCCTTTGGATTTACCACTAGCTTTCTCATCAAAGAACTTAATCTCCTTCAACCTTCCATATTGAGATAAAACACTCTCAAGCTCTGCATCAGTTGTCCACCAATGGAGTTCTCCAACAAACAGCATGGTTGGACCATTCTCTATAGGTGGCTGAACCTGATTTTCGTTCATCACAGGATGATTAACATTCGTACCCATTTGATTTGGTGGAACATGTGGAGGACCTTGAGGACCACCAGTACCTGAATTTAGAGATTGAGCAGGGTCATTGGCAATCTTTTGAGGCACACTAGAAGGATCAATCCCAACCTTGTTGGGTGCTGAAGTCAATCCTTGAAAACCCAAATTTTTCACTTGCTTATCATGGGTCCCCTCCATAACACTGCCCCTCTGTGAAATAGAAGACCCAGATGAATAACTACCAGATCCCATTTCTGGTCTGTTAACAGCTGGCTGCTCCTGCTCAGGATAACGGGCACTGACATTGGGGTACTTCCCTTGAACTGAAACTCCTGGAATGTTTAGCCCTTGTGAACCCCCAGCTTCAACTCTCAGTTCAGGAGCCTCATTTTTCAGAGCTTGAAGTCCAGTACTGCCGAGGCCACCTGGTTGTGGTGGTGCCTCAGATCGTTTCAACTGAAGAAAGCCTTCTCCAACATTAACATCATTGTAGAGATCATCATATTCATCATCTTCCCCCATCATCTCTTCATCAGCAAGAGCAGGTATGGCTCCACTTCCCTGATACTGCATCTTTTGTCCCCCTCCATACTCCTCATCTCCGAAATCTATTTGTTCTTCAGCCATTGCATCCATAAAACCTGACCAATACACACCAAAAGAGAAAAGGTGATTGCTATCTCCACCCGTATGAAAAAAAAGGCACCACAAAGAAAAAAGTAACTGTAAATCTAGATCAATTATGTCCAGAATGCATGCATTCCAGTACAGATGTAATGAAGCATTCAAACTCCAGTAAGGATCATTTTTGGTGCCTATGTACAGTAACCAAAGCTCTTAAGCATACTGAAAACAAGAAAATCAAAAATAATTAAACTGCAAGTAAAAGAAAAAACAGCACTGAGATGCAAAAAGAAAGAGATCTCCCAGCTAGACATCAAACAAAGGATTAAAATTCCCATAATAAACACGATAGAAAAGGCATCAATATGTAGAATTTACCAACATGTTTTATCAAAATAATAGATACATGCCTTGCCTACTTCATCAAATCATAGAAACCAAACAGACGCACGAGGTACATCTAAAACACCCAACTTGATGAATCCAGAGAAAAAAAAAAACAAACACCCAAGTCGTAGAATGTCATAAAACAGATAAATTTCGATTACCCAGTTCTTCAACTCAAAGGAACAAACAATGATAGAAAACCAAAAAGGAAAACAGTTGCAAAACCAGTTAAGGAAAACGGTAAATTTACGAAGACCCACCAGCAATTAACTTTGGAACATTGCAGAAAAAATAGAAACAAGGATATCCAGAGCTTAGAAATACCAGCAGAAAAACGCAAGATAATAATACCCAAGGAAATCAGGATATAAGAGCTATATAATCGTTTATAATTACATTATGGTTGAATGTTTTATCTTACTCCTCCTCTTCTGCTTTGTCTTTGTTGTTTAGCTTACCCTAGGTCAGGTAAAGCTGGGTTCACCTTTGTCTCTCGACTTTCGGTTTTGTTTTTTCAATTAAATTTTCATTTTGATCCATGTCGCTATTACTGTTACAATTTAGAACAGGTTTGACTTGCCAATGATATAGAATGAGAATGATGACCATGAATATTAATATGATTTTTATTATAATTTCTTTTTTTTTTCTATTTTCATTTGTTTCTCTTATAACTTCCTTTTTAATAAAATATAAAAAATAATATTTTATATGAAAGGGTTTGTAATTTCACATGATAAACATGATTATTTTTACTTATAACTATTTGAGCTTGGAATAATTAATACCAAAAAGGGGAATATCAATTATTCTATGCTTTTAAAGAATGATCATTCCTAATAATAGATCTTTTTTATATAAAAGAAACAAATCAAGTAATAAGATAAGACCTAGGAATAATGGGGTATTTCTCAATCAAACATGCCTTTAGGTTCATATTTGATGCAGTGACATTCACTGACATTGTATATATTGTCAAGTCATTAAATACAATAAAATATAATATATTTTTTTTGAAAATATACATGTAATACTAAAATAATTTTAAGTTAAATTAGTACTTTAAGTTAATTAATTTGACAAATTTCTTACCTCTTTCTTTTATTAGTCAAACCTGGCTCTAAGTTGAATAATTTATGGTTAGTGGGGTTAATCTCCACAATAAAAAAATGATTGTTATCTTAATACTTAAACTTGTAGACTGTAGTTTGTAGTGATAGTTTTACCATTACAAAATGTTCTTTATTTGAATTGATCTGTTTGTTTTTGTTAGAATTTTCGTGTTTTTATTTTTTCTAAGAAAAAAACTGTGAGAGGAGCATTCTTTATTTAATTTATTTTTAATATAAAAAGGAATTACTTACACATTTAATATTTAATTATAATAAAATTGTTGATTTTGTACTTGAAAAAAAACATAAATTTTCAGTTAAGCATTCTAATTTTTATTGCCAAATTGCATGTCTCGTTAATTTCATTAATCCAATTAAATGGTTAGAAAAAAAATAAAAAAACACGTATTTTTGTTGATTATTCTTTATCACATCATTTATTTGATTAATGAAGTAAATCATAAGTGTCAGCAATGAAAGTAAAATTTTAAAACTTAATTCTTAACTTTTAGACTTTAGATGTAAAATCCAATATATAATTATAATTGAAAAATAAAAAATGTAATTAATTAGAAAACAAGAGTTTATTATGATTATTATTATTATTATTATTATTATTATTATTATTTTGACAAGAGAGTAAGTGTACTAATTAATCATAAATTTGCTTGAAGCCTTGGAGCAATATATTGTATCCTCAGGCTAAAAAAACAAGTGATGAGAACTGATAGCTTTTGAGTGCAGAAACTTATGAGTACGTGGTAACAACATTTTGTCTTTTCACCTTTGATTTAAAGATTTAGCATCTTTAATTTCAATTGAATGCAGCCACCACCTCCCTCTCAAAACAAGGTTCATGTTTAGCATGCCAAAATGTCAGTAACTTAAAAAAATCAATTAAGGAAAGAATATATCCCATACAAAAAGAACATCATAATTGTTGCAAAATGTACTGAAACCATATGTGAAATTTTGCTATCTTGATCAATATTACACAAAAGATTAATAACAATTACAGAATATCACAAAAACAAATTTCTAACTCAATTGGTACCCCAATCTTGCTTTCTAACAGAGAATGTACTGGTGGACCAAAGACTCAGAATCACCACCGGGTTTGCTGCTGCCACCAAAACACAACCAACCACCCTACTCTGGCCCACCCCAAAATGAGAAAAAAAAAATTTATGTAAAACCCCTATTACATCCTAAGTAAGCTGAACATTAAAAATGCAATTCAGCTCAGCAGATTCTTTTCCAACTGTTTGATATTCCATCTGTTCCATAAGTGTTGGCAGGACCTGCTGGCAACAAATTTGACTGCATTCTACGGGCTGCTGTGAGGGCGACCCTTGGCTCCTAATTAAAGAATGAATGTAAGAACTTTCCTTGTTTAACCATTGAAATTGAGACTGGCTACCATGTTTTACACCACCTTTTACAACCAATACACATGAGCACCAAGCACAGATGGAACAAGAGATGTGAACTGATGTTGATGATGGAAGTGGAAATACCAAGTCATCCGATTGAGCATCATCGATGATTATTTTTTCAATAATCAGCTGAAAAGTGGATATTTGCCTCAGTACATCCCCTTAAATACAGGATTTGTGCGGCAAATGCTCGCTCCATATTCCTCATATTCTGCTTTTGTATGACATGCCTGCACAGGAAGGAGGTCAGGAGACTTTCAGCCCAAATCCAAATTTTAGTGCATAAGATTAAGATTGATGCACAAGGCAATACTAATGGCAAGCATGTCAGACAACTAACATATCAACCAAAGCAAGAACAATAGCCAACTATAAATGCCATATTCAACGTCATTCAGGAGCCCGTATAGAAACAAGAGTGAAAGATGAGTTTACAAGTGGAGATTCATACCGCAAAAAATTCAGGTGTTGAGGCAAGTACAGAACCTCCAAACCAAACTGCAAATCTTTGGATAGGATGACTGACTACATTAACTTCCACAGGTTGTGCCTGGAAGGTGAAGACACAAAAGGAGATTAGCAGTTAGGTTTTGTAAAATGTTAAATAGGATAAGCACACATGTTTAGCACTAAAATTCTTACTTTTACTTCCCCACCAAGCCGAGCATCAGATGCAAGAACTCGGGCATCCACAATCTTTTTCAGATCCCGCTGCAACCTTCTGTGAAAGTCCTTGAACATGGTTGATCCACCAGATAACACTATATTCTGAAAAGAGTTAAAATTGTAAATAAGGAGCATACAAAGTTCTGAGATAAATATATGGCAAATCATGTGAAGATTTCCTTTTTCTCTACTCAATTCATTCATCAGTCTATGTATTTAATTGCAAGCTTCCTTCACTTTTTGGTCATTATCAAGAATGTAACCTAAAATAAGCACAGCCAAGCATCAATATCTTGGAACTAGACTAAGATCTTTTTGCAGTAAAAGAATAGGAATCAAAAGCTATGACTTTAAAAACATAAATTAGCATCAGACAGGTCTGAGAAAACAGATTCTAATCAGCTCATTAATACAGAAGAAGAGAAATTAATGCAAGAGTTTATAGTACCACAACCCACATCTCCAAGAACTTTATCCTTGAAAAATTAAATTATAAACTGACAGTTGATCTCAGAAACCATCAGGAAACAAAGTGCATGAGTAGCAGTTGAATCCTTAATCAGTACATCTCAACCTTCAAATATAACACTTTCTTATTGTTTCATTTAGATTTATCTGGGCTAAGAACCAAAATTGGCAATTTGCTTTTCTTTAAGCCAATGCATACTTTCACCTTATACAAAGCTCTTCTTGTGTCAATTGGTGCTGACTGAATGCACTTATCTATTACAGCTGGTAAAGGAGTGGTAAAATCACTGCTATAGATCTCAGGACTAAAGAAAACCTGCCAAACCAACCGTTACAAAACATCAGCAACAAGCAATATTTGAGAACTGACTCATAAGCAGCAAAGTTAACCACTGTTTTATTTCTTGATAAACAAAGTGTATCATCAACTAACTAGTTGCATCACTAAAGTAGATAAATGTCAAAGCACGCCAATTAAGATATGTAAACAGCACTCATAAATCAAGAAAACTTACATACCCTCCGCTCCATATGGTACAATTATGTTTCTGTTGACAGAAATTGACTTTAATTATTCAAGAAAGTATACTTTGTTTGTAGCTGGTCCACACAAACATTTTGTTGGCAAGGGCATGGGTAGGGCACTCTCAATATTCTTTCATATTAAGAGAAGATTTTACGATAAGTGGATCAGAGAAAGGGCAGGAGGAATGTGCTATTTGAGAAATAAAGAGTTGACATGAATTGTAGCTGCAAGGCAACTGAGCCTCCAGAGCAAACATAGCTTGATTATTGACAATAAGGAAAAGGATGATCAAACATCTTAGTAATTAGATCCTGATGAACGGGAAAACCATTGCTTGCATGTTATGAGATTGATAAGTACATTAATATAAGGGAAAGATATTCATAAGGCAGTCAAGAGACCAACCATTTGAAATAGTTAGTTAATCAGTGTCCTTAACGTGCTGCCCATCAAACATGTTACTCTAGCATTAATCATCCTAGACTAACCCCAAGCCCCAAATAAATAATTATTAAATATAAAGAAATGCCAAAAGTTTCTGTAAGCTTAAACTTAAACAATGAGTTTGCAAGGAAAAAGAGGACAAACCTCTGGGCCTAAAAATCGTTCATAACCAATATCACAGGAGTATGGTGCCCCTGTCTTTGGTCTAATACCTCTCCATTGTTTGATGTACTTTGCAGGTTCTTTGTCATGCTTGTTGAACTCCTAAGATAAATACAAAAATGAGTTCTTATCAAATTACCATTGGAATGACAGAACTTGTGAACTTCAATACAGTATCTCATGCTAAGTAAGAATCATGCGATGAATAGTCGTGCCAAAAATTTCCAAAATCATAATACAGGGAAAGCAAAAATAACCTTGACAATATCAGAACAAGTATAGCAGTACATCTCCTTCACTTTTCGAGCTGCTTCAAATGAGTCCTCTGGTGGAATTTTCTCTCCTCTTTCCTGCAAATAACAGTGTCAAAAGGCAAGAATTGATGATCACTAAATAATGATTTTACAATCTCCATATCCACAAATCTAGATAACAGCTATTTAAAGAGGAAACATTTAATTCCAATGTTTAGGGGCATTTACAAGCAAAGCCAAAGAAAAATAATAGAATACAAAAGGTCCAGATGTTAGAAAGAAATGCAGAAAGATGCTTTAATTTAGCTTGCCTCCAGAAAACAGCTCTTTCTATCTAATTAATGCCAGCATTTTTTCAAATGGCAACAAATTCAAAACAATAAACGGCACAGACATAAAATAGCATTGAGTTTCCTCCAAAAAGATGCTGCCAGCCCAAATAACAATAGGAAGGATGCATGATACTGTCACAAAAGGAGGCTGGGTGTTTGAAAGCACAGTGTATAAAAAGAAAGTCCATAAATATATAAATCCAACCATACATAAGGGTGAGGCTACAGAGAGTGGAGAAGTTTCACATGATGATATAATAACAACTGTAAGTACCAGAAAATTAAAAAAACAGCAATACACTGCTACCAAAGCGCTACACAAACAGTTTCTGAAAAATGGAAGCACAAACTAATCTATTGTTAATCGGTAGAGAGTCAAGAAAAAAAAATACCCGCATTAGCTGCTGTATGAAGAGAGTGACATCTTTTCCAGCAATTGGTATTGATTTAATGCTGCTCCCAATAACATAACCGTCTGCAACAGGTACAACATGTGTAGCCCCATCTCCAACATCCACTACCACCCCTGTCATCTCACACTATGGAAAACTGTAGGTCAATCTAAATGGAAGTGGTTGATATACACTGATGATTAACAAGACAAAACAAAGCACAAAATTTAGGGTATAAAGAAAAACACAAGATAGGCAGGTTTTCCAAACTCTACAACATTGAAGTCTGAGACCCCATTACTATACGTGTAAATACTGCCACAGCTGATGCCCGTGTGATTAGCAACAGGTATACGCCTTCATCACAACCCTCTCAAATAATTAAAGACATCAAAACAGTAATGGTAGGCACCATGTGCATTAACATTTAAATGAATACAAAAGCAGAAACAATTTAGAAAGCGGCAGAGAATTTTAAACTCAAAACAGCCTCCTCCAAGCTAATGTATTATAAATGTAAATACTAACTAGATTGGTCTGAACCTGTCATCTTTCAGCACATAACCATTGATCATAAAATTACTCCGGGAGTGTCTATTCATAACAAATTCTTAGATTCAACGACACCATAGGTCACTATTCTATATCCTTAAAGCAAACTCAAAACACTGGATTAAGAAAACACGTAGTTGAGCCATTTTTTCCAGGACAGTAATAACAAAATAATCAATCACAGAATGGCTTTATATCAATTGTTAATTGGCTGTTGAATGATAACCATGCTAGAACCATCATTCCCACTAACAATTCAACGTTAAAAGGTTTAGTTTACAAATACAAATAAGAACAATCGGGGAGAATCAAGGACAATAAACTGATTTATATAACATAATACTAGTAAAAAATTGACCAAGACATATAAAACCAGAAAACAATAGAATACTTCAGAAAAGTAGTTACCAACCTTAGATGTAGTGTACCCAGCTGCTAAAGCAAGCACAGAATTCACAGCAATGTAAAGCCCCGGAACATTAAACGTCTCAAACATAATTTCACCAGCATACTCTCGACTCTCGGGAGCAGTAAGCGGACTCTCAGTCAACAAAAAGTAATGATCCTCAGGATCACACCGTAAATAATTGAAAATACATTGCTGCCAATACCGTTCCATAGCATCCCAATTATCAACTTGACCATGCCTAATAGGATAGGTAAGATTATAAGTATTACTAGCTCGCGATCTCGCGAGTGCTTCATCTCCAATGAAGAAATCAAGATCTGCCATTACCCCAGCTGAATACTGAGCTAACCAATTTGCTTTTGAAGAAGTTCTGGATTGATTTAGAAACGACTCGTTTACTGCTACTACTGTTGGTTGAATAAAACACGGCTCTACATTACCCGCAAATCCCATCTTAGTATACCTGCAACAAAGAAAAATAAAAGACGACCAATTTGACAAACAAGAAAGAAAATGGTCTGAAATGAAATAAATGGGGAATTTCATCAAACAGGTTGTGAGCAAAAGCTATTGCAGTTACGATAATGGAAGACCAACCGTACCCGGTGCCGTTGTCGATGACGACAGCAGGGCGAGAAGTGGGATCCATCGGGAAGAAAAACAAAGGCTAGGGAGTTGTTTTTGTTGTCGTGATGGTGGCGGTGAGGGTGGATCTGCGAGCGAGATCCAAGAGAGATTCGTGGGGAAGGGATCATGGTCATGAAGCGCGCTTGAAGAAGCGCAAATAAGGAGAAGCGAACTCCCCCGACGGTATTGACTCGACACCAACAATAAACTTGGATCCCAACCGAAAGCAGCGACGTTTCAACGGTTGTAGCTTCTTGGAATAATAGCTGTCGTTGGCGATATCCAAACTCGGTAATCCAATAATGAAACCCATTTCAAAACTCCATCCGACGAAAAATTCTCATCAATTTCATCATCATTTTACCATCAAAATCATATTCCCTCCCTCTCTCTCTTTCTCTCTCTCGATACTTTTCTTAGCAATCAAACTATAGAAAGAAAGACAACACGACAACCTTCCTTTCCCCTTTTTTTTTTTTAATCCGTTTTTTTTTTTCTTTTGGCCTTTCTTCTTTTAAGCTTGGAGGTACGGCTTCGTCAAATTTGACGAACAGCAGTAACAATTGTTTTTACATATATAATAATGATATGACGGTGACTCTGCACCGTTCGATTTCTGATTGGAGAAGTTTGGGATTTTGGGACCCACGTATTGTTTGGGATGAAAATTAGGGGAAAATTTGGGTGTCACAGTTGTACCGGGGGAAAGACAAAATTTGACAAAGGAAGGAGAAATTGGATGGTCCTGAGGGGAAGGAATAACGTGGTTTCGGAAACTGAGTATTCGAGATATGCGGTGGTGATGTCCCCTGATGTGTAGACTTTTGGGTTTCTATCATGGGACCTAGTGACTTAAGGACCATGAGATTTTTTCCAGCTTAACAATGTAAGTCTTCGGTGTTTCGGTGCATCATTCTTGGTGAGCTTTGTTTAACTTTGAACCAATACATGACTCACACGTGCTCATTTTAATGATCCAAAACATTACCTAAATTAAATTGTTCAATAAAGCTCAATACCATGGACAATGCAACTCAAAATTAGAATATATTAAAATGGCATCATCACATTACTTCATTTGATCATTTTAAAAGTATTTATCCAAATTATTAGTAAAATATGTTTAGGTGTATAACGAGTTCATATCTAGATTTAAAAAAAAAAAATTAAATTTGAGAGATTATTAATTTTTTTTTAATAATGTTAGAAGAATCGTATATTCCTATTCATATTGAAAAAACAAAATGTTCTTACTATTTTTAACCTTAGCCATTAATCAATATTTTATTGTCCAAATGAGAGAAGTTCCTTATGAAATTAAATGAAAAAAGAGATCTTTCTTCTCAAGTATAAAAGCTTGCTTCTTGTTATTACTATAACAAGAAAAAACACATTTGTAACCAATGTGATCTTATTATGGTAAATAGTAATAATAATAAGAATAAAATAAGGTTCTAAGTCAAGCCTTATTAGGTAATGGATTTATTTCACATTTGTCTTTGATTTATTAGTTGGGTTGTCTATTTAATGCAACGTTTGTTTATAATTTGAAGTTCGAATTATACTCGTAATTTCATACAAACAATGCACATTTTGTAGTAGTGTACAAAGGTTGGACTCCATGTGACGTAAGAATGTAACCGCCGCATAAGCTGCTTTAATTTCAACATTTTTTTTTTTACACCTTGGAGACGATCCATGATCGTACGAGTTTTCTTTGTCCTTTTTGTTTTTAAGTTATTAAAACCAAAAACAAAAAAGGTGAACTACCTCCTCCTATGATCCTGTCCTAACCCTTTGCCCTCTACATTCTTGCGATCTTTTCTGATAAAAGATTACCAATTTTTATTTTTTATTTTTTTGAAGAACACGAAGAATCCAAAGTTAATAATGCAACTCTCCTTTGCCCCCTTCAAAATAATAAGGAAGAGGGCAGGCAGCATCTCAATCTGCACCTCGCTCAGCTGCACGTTAACTCGACTAAGGCACGTGCCACGTGTTTCGGCGACCTGGGCTCATGTGGCTGCAGACCAGTCGGTGGTTGGTTGCCATCTTTCTTTCTTTGTTTTCTTATTTAAACATAGGACATTTCCCATCATGGTTCAGACTTTCAGATTCACCTACCAACGGGACCCATCATATCTTGTTTTATCACAATTAACCTTAGAAAAATATATATTTTGTTTTCGACCACCGTAAATTCAATGGTTGCACTCTGATGAATATTTACCGTGAGAACGGTTGCCTGCAACAGATTAAATGATCCCATTTCAAGTAACGAGACCTACTCTGTTATGTTTTATGTATGTCTTTTTTTCATTTCCCAAACATAAACGTTGTGAGCATGATGAAAATGATGGTTGGATGCTTGAATTATCCCAAGAATGAGTAGCAAAATGATTATATCACATTATTACTACCCTGTCTGTCACCTACTTAATCATTTTTTACTTTGTCGTTTATCTCCGCGGAAATACGAGGTTCTCTTGGTCAATGGCTTTATGCTTTACCCTTAGAGAAAAAGAAAAGCAAAATGTCTTTCCTTAACCAGTCATGTCTACTAATGTGATTGTGAATCAAAGGAAGGGTATAGTTTGTCGACCAGCTTGAATTTTGTTTGGTTATTGGTTGTAGGATTTATGTCAGGGCAAGAAAAGAGTCTCCGGATCCAGTATGATAAAGATAGTTCAACCCACAGCAGTCACGGGCGCTTTCAATTGAGGGCGAAGTTCCACAAATTCATGGTGTTAGAAAAGAAAGGGCATAATGTGCCTATAAAATATAATTGCATGTCTTCTCTCTTCTTCTACCTGGCTTTTGATAAATATTGATTGTGATACATTATTTTATCAAATGTTCCATGCTTTTGCTCAATGCCTAAATCCCAACAATACATTTTTTTTTCATTTGTTTTACGTATAATTACAGTTTTAATATGTTCCAAAACATAATTATTGACCCTAATCTTTCTCCTTTTCTTACAAGATAAGAGTAGCAAAAGAAAGCAGCTTTGATCATTGATAAATATTAATTGCAATTTTTTTATTTATGGAAAATTCCTCTTTGTAAATTTATTTATATACAAATTCCAAGCAAAGCTTATAGAGCAGGGAGTCAGATAAGCTGGGAAGTCAACTCAAACGTCCACATCTCTCTTTTATATTTGTAGTCTGCGGATGAAATTTTTTTGTTTCTGAGATGGGGCTTTCATGGGAGCGGGCCAGTGTGCTGATGAATGAGCAGTGAGAGCCCCAGAGCTTGAGAAACAAGGGCAGTAGTCTCGGTAAGTAAGTAGGCCTTGACGCTGCTAAAGGCTGAAACTGATAAAGAAAAACTTCAATGAAGCTGTTGAATTTACCAGTTTTTACCACTGCCCAAGAGAGACTAAGCAGTTTTAAGCGGCAGCGACCACAGACTTTCTAAGAAATCCAGTTTCAGAGCAAAGCATTTAGATGGAAAAACCAAGGTCAAAAAGCGCCAAAAGGGGGTCTATTGCCCATCAAGCAGGTTGGTCACATACAGAAATCTGTGTCTCAGTGCTCACTGCTGCTCTGTTACGGGCATCAAAATCCCATCGTTCGCTAATCGCTTTCATGAAGCGGGCGGAATCACCACAACACCCCTAATAAACATCGCAATCATGGTTAACAAATGCGGAAAATAGGGACAAAAGCGTCATTATAGGGATGAACAGGCCATGACCCAACGGACAAAGACTTCCCCACCCCTCCCCGTCTTCAATCACCAAAAAATGCGCACGTTAGCTGTCTCCCCCATAATGATCATCACATTCAACCCCCCCAAAAAGGCACACCAAATCATAAAACACAAAAATAAGAATTTCCTTCAATTTCTTTTTTCTTTAAAGAGAAAAGCTTAGTGAGAAGAAGAGAAGAAAAGAATTGCCAAAACGCATTTATATTGATAGTGGGGATTTTAATGGTGTTTAGCTTAACCTACGCATCGAGGCCTCACTGGCTCCTATACTGAAATCACTGACCACTGCCTTAAATGGGTCTCTGTGCGCACTGCACCTCTTCTTTATAACTTCTCGTAACTGCCCCCTTTTCTTTCCCTCTCTCTCTCTCTGACTCTTTTCTTCTTTTCTTTTTTTTTTTCCCTTCTCTAATCTCCGTTTCTATGTCATTTCGAAAACGTTTCATTTCGAGCTCCGATCGGGTCTCGCAGTCCATCGGATCCGGCCCGACTATTCTCCAATCGGAGCTCCAACTCCAGCTTTGCTGCGGCTCTTCTTCGTCTCTGGCATTTATCTGAATCTGATCCGATGTCATTTTGGTGAATGTAAAATTTGGTTATTGGTTTTAACTCAATAGAGATGAATCCTCTGTGCTGCATTGCTCCTGTATCCATCGATCGTGACCGGGCCAACCCGGTGGTTGCCAAATCGGGGCCTCAATGCCAGCTAAGCATGGAAACTTCCATCAGAACTGTTAACTACTCTTCCAAACCGAGCTTCTCCTCTCAAGTCTCCTCCATCAACGCCGACACTGACAAATCCTCGCCTTCGGTGACGAATCACCCCTCGGCGGCCTTATGCGACGAGCCAATCATCGGCGAAGGCACTGCAGTCCACGGTGTCGCTGGGATCCTGTACAAATGGGTGAATTACGGCAAAGGATGGAGGTCGCGGTGGTTCGCGTTAGAAGACGGAGTTCTCTCGTATTATAAGGTTCACGGACCTGATAAGATTTTAATGAGTCCCGCAAGGGAGAAGAGTGTTCGAGTGATCGGCGAGGACTCGGTACGGTATATGAGGAAAGCTAACTGGAGTAGCAATCGGGTTAACTCGGCGGTAACTCGGTGCAAGCCGTTTGGTGAAATTCATTTGAAGGTTGTTTTGCTTTCTTCCTTGCTTTTATTACTCAGTTCAGTTCCGCGTTTTTCGTTATTTTTTGTTGCCGTGGCAAAAAGGCCGCTTCTTTTGGTATTTTAAAAGGAAAAGAAAATATCCGGACGATAAACTTTTTTTTTTCTTTTGAAAATTTTTAAACTTAAATGTGTGCTTATGGTATTGATGCTTGCATGCTTAGAAATTCAATACTGCTAAATTATTTAGTATTAGTTTCTTCCTTAGTACTTTCCCAATACGGAGCCACTTGGGAGGACCCATCAAAACTGGGAGAGGCCGTGAAAGCTTGGAGAATTTTGGGGGAAGGGAAGAAGTCTTTTTAGGTTCATTTTTTAAAAAAATATTTGTGCTGCATGTTTTAATTTGGGAGTATTTGTTTCTGTGAAAAACTGTTTATATGGATTCTAATATTAAGATTACCAAATCGTGGAGAAAGTTTATAGAGTACACTAGCCTTTCACACGGTTCTTTTGTCCATTGGTGTGGCAATGAACCATCCAAATGCAATTTCGGACGCTTCCTTGCAGTTGCACTACTCTGGATGCACGCTTTGGAAAAAGCCCCAGTAAGAGAGTACGCTCGATACAACATGTTTTACAAAGATGCCCATCAGAACTAAAACACACTTCAATAGATGGAAAGCCAAAAAACATTTCAAGAGAAGGAAAGACAATGCCCTAATTCTGTAATTTATATTGCTGCTTCAATAATTAGTACATCTCTTACCACCCTCCATTGCTTGGTGATTTATTACAAAATTGGTATCTAACAACATATTTATTCTATTCTATTTGGGGAAAGATGACTGAGTTTGGAAACTGGTTTACAGGTTTCTTCAATTCGTGCAAGCAAGTCAGATGATAAAAGGCTTACCATATTCACAGGAACAAAGACTCTTCACTTGCGTTGTGTGTCAAGAGAGGACAGAACTGCATGGATTGAGGCATTGCTGGCTGCTAAAGATCTTTTCCCTAGAGTGTTGTCAAGCAATGATTTTCAACCTTCTGAGGATGTTGTAATCTCAACTGAGAAGCTAAGGTCACGTTTATTACAGGAAGGCATGGGTGAGGCAGTCATTAAGGACTGCGAGTCTATAATGCTTTCAGAACTTTCTGTGATGCAAAATCAGCTCAAGTCTCTTCAACGTAAACATATTATATTACTGGAAACCTTGCGGCAATTAGAGGTACTTGTCAGTTGCCACTGTGGAATAGGATGGTTTTATTATCAAATATCTGGCAAAATGAAGATAGCATGGGCCTGTATTCTTTAAACTCTCTTCCAGTGTTCCCTTGTAGATTGATACTTGTTGATAGGTTTTATCTAATATTGTGCCAATCTCGTTGATTGTGGTGTTGGCATTTTACCTGAGAATAAGATCGTTGACATGGCAACTTACGCACCTGAATGTTTTGGAAACATATGTTAGCCTGTTCCTAGGCATGAATAAATTGCCAGATTTATTCTACTAGGTTTCTAATCTCTCTGTCCTTTTTGTTCTAGATTGCTTGTTGAAGTCCTTCTAGGCTTGTATACTACCAAACATCTCCCTTGTTTTTAAATTGGTGATTTTGTGATTTTTTCTCAAACATTCTGGTTTCTTAAGTGTTGTATAATATTATGTTAACCTTTTCTTCAATATGAAGAAAGTCTAAAGAATAAAATTTCTTGCTTTTTGGGGTCTAATATCTGCCTTCTAACTTGTTTTTCAGACAGAGAAAATAGAGCTGGAAACTACAGTAGTAGATGAAACAAAGGAACGTGAGTCATATTGTGGACAAGGGCGACGATTTAGCGGTTAGTTTTGCATTTAATTGTAATAAACAATTTCACCTCATAAATTATTAATCTTGCTTGAACTGATATTCTGTTGGTAACATTGGTTAAATCTTGAATTACTGCATTTGTGGGTAAATTAATACTATTTTATAACTCTAAGGGCTGGCCACATAAATGCTTGCTTGATTGCAGGAAAATTCAGCTAAATTACTTTAGAAAAGAGACTTTTTTCATTTTGGAAGAGTTTCCTGTTAAGGTTCTATGCGTTAAGTAATGCTATAGATTTTGGAAGTTTAGCAACTCTCTTGCTTTCCTCATGTTGCAGATTTCTACTCTGTCATGTCAGAGGGCAGTGCAACTGATTCTGATGCAGATAATGAAAGTCAAGATGGTGCAGATGTTGAAACAGATGAAGATGATGGAACATATTTTGATACAAATGACTTTTTGTCTTCAGAAGCTCTAAGAAGTGCTTCTTATCGGTGTAGGGAAACTGGGAAGGGCTGTATATATGATAAAGATGCTTTCTTTTCTGATCGTTTGTGCGGGCCTGAAAAGGAAATCAAGATCATTCAATATCCTTATGTCAAAAGGAGGGATAACCTACCAGAACCAAAGGAGAAAGAGAAGCCAGTTGGCTTGTGGTCTATTATCAAGGACAATATTGGAAAGGATTTATCTGGGGTCTGTCTTCCTGTGTATTTTAATGAGCCACTCTCTTCACTGCAAAAATGCTTTGAGGATTTGGAGTATTCATACTTGGTTGATCGAGCCTTGGAATGGGGAAAGCAGGTCAGGTCCTCAGCTCTGCTTTCTTTTGTGGCAAAGAAGTTTTAAAGCATGATCTGCTAGTTTCATTTTAATCCAGGTAGACTATGTGCTGGCCTCATGTAGATTAGCTTATCAGAAGTTGTCGATATTCCTTTAGGGTTTATTTTTTAGAGTCAGTATCAATGTTTTTGAAGATGGTCTCCTTGACCTTTAGCAGTTGTTTAGTGACTTTTGCAGGTTATGTGTATCACTGACTCTTTAACTACTTGTTTCTCCTCTAACCAAAAAAAGGAAAACAATAAAACAGCGGAGAAAAGAAAGAATGAAGGAAAGATCTAATGGAAAGTTCCTTTTCCTGTTAGGTATCTCTTATGCTCTATCATTTGAAACTTGCTGTATAAATAAACACTGACCCTTAGTTTAGAAGCTTGATTGGTTGCTTCTTTGAAATATTTTAAGATTTGAATGCTTTCATTGCTTTTTTGAAGGGGCAACCTTCTACTGCTTATGAGAGGTTGTTTTTATTTGTATATGCAATTTATACAAAGACATTCCCTACACTCACTCTGCTGTGCAATAAACATCAGTCCCACCTTCCATTTCTTATTTGGCTTGGAGCTTTTTGCAGATTACCTGCTTTGGGAACTCTTGCTATAGACGATGATATAGATGCTACCCTTTGTTTAAACCTTTTCTATGGGGTAAGAGTAGACTGAACAGACATTAGAAGAAATACAAGATATTATGAAGCCTATCCAAGTAGGGCATAGCAAACAGTTATTTCGGTTAGTTTGGTTTTGGATATCTAATAATTGAACTAATCGAACTTATGTTTAAAAATAACTGAAACTGAACCAAATTCCACAGATAACAAAACTAACCGAAACCGAATTAATTCGGTTAGTTCGGTTTGATTTCTGAAAGCCAAACTTGAGAAATTTCTTTCTTTTTTTGTTTGTATATATTTATTTATGTTGCCTTTTTTTATAAATTAAAACTACAAAAATATTAAAAATGATTATAAACAATTAGAATAAATAAGATGGATACTCATACAAACAACAAATAATAAAAAAACATGGATAAAAACAACAACAAATAGTTTACGATTTATTTCTCATGCGAAAACCCCATGGTACCTTTATTCAAGTTCGGTTAGTTCAGTTAAAAAAATTCCTAACCGAAACCAAACCGAATTAGCTCTAATAACCGAACTACCCTAACCAAACTACTTGAAAAACCAAACTAACCGAACTGAAAAAACCAAACTTACTTTGGTTTGGTTCGGTTTGCATTTGCACACCCCTTTTCTCAAGCCCTTATAAGAGTTACAAGCAGTATAGTGAATGAGATCTGGTCAATCATACTTTCAAATGTGGTTGGCCATCAAAAAGCCAGCAAGTCAAAGGATGACCCTGAATTTGCTTTTGGTTGCTAGGTCGGAAATAGCAATGAATTAATTATTAACTTTGCATAGACTCTCTGAGGCTTTTAGCATCATGAAAGAATATAAAGATATGATTTACAAGAACAAAGATGTAAATAAGACCAAAGCTAATCATTTTTCCATACTGAACTATCCATCCTCTTGTTTTCATGCATATTCTGATCAATACCTTATTTAAGTAAGATCAGGCTGGAATGATCTGAACTCTTTCTGGGAGATGCCTGTGGTTTTCTTCTACATTATGCTTAATGTTTTCTCCTCCTAACAAAACTGTTAGCATTATAACATCAAGGGGTTTGGAAAAGAAATATCAAAAAGAGATAAAAAAAAAACTTGCAGCTGCCTCCCCTTTTCTCGAATGGCTTTCAGCATGTCTTGCGCTACTATTTCTTTCTGACATTTTCTACAACATTTTCTATATTTACCTGGCTTCACTAGCATTTGATTAACATATATTATGGTCACTGAATGCTATATAATATCTATGGAATTTTTGGAAAAGACCATGTTTGTGATGCATTTCTTTCCAAGTTCTTTTGCTATTTTCATGCTTTAAAATTTTAGCTGCAGATTTGTAATTCAATTCCAGGTTATCATATATCTCTGTTTATTGGACATTAAATTAACATGGAAGATTCTCCTAAAGGATACAATGGCATTTGGGTTCTTTGTCTGTGTCTAACTTTGTCTAGAAATAAAGTCTTGCTTATTTTCTTGGTGCTGTATGTCTAAAGGTTGCCATGGTGTATAAGTTTTATTTTCAGAGTCTATGCATAAGGAATTATAGCAACTCTTTAATGAGTTTATTTACATTATAATTGATTGCCAGTCATTGTCGACATGGTGCAGGAAAATGACTTGATGAGAATTCTTAATGTTGCGGCTTTTGCTGTATCCGGCTATGCATCCACAGAAGGTCGACAGTGCAAGCCCTTCAATCCTCTTCTTGGGGAGACCTATGAGGCTGACTATCCCGATAAAGGGCTTCGTTTTTTCTCTGAAAAGGTACACTATTTTTCACACCTAAGCACTATCTGTATGTTGGACTAGCTGGTTATTGGTTGAATGAATGAAAAAAACTGATGGAAAGATAAAGAGCCTTTCTGTTATCTCATTGTTGTTGAAATAGGTGAGGTGGTAGTCATATGACATATCAGATCTAACAATTTGGGGTGCTTGCATTCAGGTGAGTCACCACCCAGTGATTGTCGCCTGCCACTGTGAGGGTAAAGGATGGAAATTCTGGGCAGACTCCAATCTCAAAGGCAAATTTTGGGGAAGATCCATTCAACTTGATCCTGTTGGTGTCCTAACCTTGCAGTTCGAGGATGGAGAGACTTTTCAGTGGAGCAAAGTTACGACTTCCATATATAATATTATTCTTGGTAAAATCTATTGTGATCACTATGGCACCATGCGTATCAGAGGCAGCGGCAATTACTCTTGCAAGCTCAAGTTCAAGGAGCAGTCTATCATAGATCGAAATCCCCATCAGGTCATAATTTCTACTCCATAATGAATGGGTAAAACAAGCTTCATTAAATATTTTCCATATTTTACCATAGTTTCAACTTCCACTTGTAGATGGACAAGTTCACGTTTGATTTGCTTTGTGTTAGTAGAAAGGTCCACATTGTTATTACAATACCAAAAATTTGGAAGTAGTTCTAAACAATAATTCAGATGTTGGTTCACATTGTTATTACATATTTGCTTGTATCCCTAAAATATTAACAAATCGAGTTCAAAATGGTTTCAGTTGGCCAAAAATGTGCAAAAGTTTCATAGGATGACACTGGAAGCAATTTTGGTGCTCATGCCAAAGTTGCTCACAGTTGTTTGAAAACCTTGTTGACATTAATCACAATGACAAACTCAAGTGCTAAGGTGATTAACCACTGTTCTGACTGGCCATAATTGGAAAAGGAATAAATTGACGGTTTCTCTCAATAATTTCAGGTTCATGGATTTGTGCAAGATAATAGGACAGGAGAGAAGGTTGCCATGTTGGTGGGGAAATGGGATGAAGCTATGTATTATGTGCTAGGAGATCCAACTACGAAGCCAAAAGGGTATGATCCAATGACAGAAGCTGTGTTGCTTTGGGAAAGAGACAAATCCATTACTAAGACAAGATACAATCTTACCCCTTTTGCAATATCCTTAAATGAATTGACTCCTGGTTTATTGGAGAAATTACCTCCAACCGACTCAAGACTGAGGCCAGACCAGAGACACTTAGAGAATGGAGAATATGAAATGGCAAATGCAGAGAAGCTGAGGTTGGAGCAGTTACAGAGACAGGTATATACCCTTACAGTGTTTCTTTTTGAGTTCAACAATTAATGGCCATAGGCTCTGGACTTACATAGGTACTTGGAACATAAACAACCAATGATTGTTTTGAACTTGGCTTTGACAAGCATAAACTATATTTTATTATCTTTTTTTTTTTTGTTGGTATGTGTTTTGCTTTATTAGATTACAATGTATGAGTTAGAATAATCCTCAGACCTTGGTAGTGCCATTAAGGATCCCAAACTGACTCCATTTTACTCTCGGGTCTAATCTATTACCATTGCACTCTGCTTTTTGAGAAATAAAGAGCTTTAGCTTTGCATTTCTTTCAGCAGATAAATCATTTGATTTAATTATTTTATTGTGCTTCAGGCAAGGAAATTACAAGAGCGAGGATGGCAGCCAAGATGGTTCCGGAAGGATGAAGATGGTTGTTATCGTTATATTGGAGGATACTGGGAAGCAAGAGAGAAAAAGAAGTGGGATGGAATCCCTGATATATTTGGCCAGAGTAGTGATTCACCTTCGTATTTGGTCGAAGAGTAAGCTGTATTTTGGCTTTGCTTGCTCGGCTATATTTTGGGTATTATTTATTTCTGTTTTTTCCCACCAGTTTCTTGTCTATGATGATGATGATGATGATGCCAGGACTCAAGAAATGTAGATGTAGCTTAAGTTATAAATGAGCTTATTTGGGGTGCAATTACCGAGTCAAGTTGTATTATGTAATGTAGCTAGGCAGATTCGCTTCCACTGGGCAGTTATCCCCTAAAGAGATGAGCATATTCTTTCTTTATTTTGATCAATAGCGTAGTATAGAATAGGAACTACCCTATAAGATAACTTATAAATCTTGACCTTCGATATCTAATTGGTTTAAATTAAACAGATTCTGTTTATGTCTACAATTGAGAGGTAAGAATACGTGAGATGGACTGATTTCCAGAACCATCGGATGCATAGAAATGTAGATGCAGCCGCCTGACATCGGACAAGATTAATAACAAAGTACTTTTTATTTTCTTTAAAGAAATAAGAGAAAAGAAAATGGGTAAAGCCCTTTTATATTCACCTTCAGCTGGAGCTTAGAAAGAACTATTATTTCGCATTTCAGGCTTCATGCTGTACCCCGTACGCATTGCAATGGTACATCATTGAACGTGGGATTGTTGCATTCAACATGCAGTGTTAAGCTCGATTTGGGAGAGAGAAGAGAATGTGTGATGTCAAAGCCTCCACGAGAGCTGAGAATAAACATGGCATTATTGCCAATAAATACCAAATATTACGTCAAATATGAATTACGACACAATTAACTTTCAAAATTGCAACATGTTGTCACATGTCCGAGGAAAACAAAAAGACAAATGCCCCCGACATGTAACACGTTAAAGCCATAGTGACACTATTCTCGCATAGTGAAAAGAGAAAAATTACAAATGAAATTAAAAAGGAACACCTATGATCAACTTCAATTGAAACACCATGCATGTGTTCCTCATCTCCATGCTTTCTTCCCGCGGAACTGTTTGCCAGAACGTTGCCTCTTCTTACCTTTCTCTTGTCGAGATCTTTGAGCCTTGGCCTTCTTTGCAGCAACAGACATAAAAAAGGAACTCCAATGATCAACTTTGAACCCGCTCACTGTGTTCTATGGAAAATACCATGCACGCCTTCCTTATTTCCACGCTTTCTTCCCACGGAACTGTTTGCCAGATCGTTGCCTCTTCTTACCTTTCTCTTGTCGAGACCTTTGAGCCTTGGCCTTCTTTGCAGCAAACGGCATAACCTTCTTGTGTTCTTTCTGACGGTTGCTTAGACCACCCGTCTGTTCACAACAAGACAGAAGAAACAAACATGATAATCAGATTAATTGAAAGATCCAACCAGTGGCATGCTTTAGATTGCATTTTAAGTTCTCAACCACAAAGACTCGTTATCTTAAGGTAAACCAAGATTCTTATACTCAGCAAGTTGAAAAGGGAAGCCTTTAAACGTACTACGATATAAACACCTAAATAGAGAGTACTATCATATTAGACATCTAAATGGACCAAAAATTCAACAAAAAGCTGTGCCCTTGAAGAAACTAAAATCCAAGCAGCGAGGAATGCTAAAAATGGTTACTATATTTGACTTGCTTACAGCCTAGAAAACAGGCCTATAAATTGTAAAAGCAACCAAATACCTTTTTCTGTTTTACAGCAGTTCGAGCCTGGTACTGCCCTCTGTCCTCCCTTCCAGCTTTGACTAATGCCAGTCTTTCCTCCTTGCTAAGCCTGAGTCGAACATGGGCCTATGAAGCACATATAAAAACTTTTGTGAATATATGTTTCTAGGACCAGCCCTTAACTAGAGAAGTGTACTTATCAATAAAGACAGAGAAGACATACTTCAAGCTTTGCAGGATCCACTCGTTTAAAACTCAGTTGATCAGAACTTGGAATCTTAAACCCTTGTTGAACCAAAGCAGTCTTTGCTTCCTTCTTAGCCTAATAAAATAAATAAAGAACCCCCAAAAAATAAATTATTTTACTATGTCCAAACTAGTGTTAACAAAGTATATTAAAAGCAGTTATGAATCAACTTCGAGATCTGCACAAGGTCACACCTTTGGTGTCAACTTGAGATTATAGATCTGTCGGAACAAATTTAATATACCTTAAGTTCCTTGATCCTTCGGAAATGCTCATCAGAAAGAATACCATCTGTTGAGTCTGATATAGTATGGCTCATCTTTGCTTCTGCCAACCTCTTTAAAGCTCGAAGACTTGTATCAGCAGCAATAAGTTGTCCCTCAAAATCAGACAATTTTCTCTTACTTGCTTTCGACTTTTTATCTACATTTCCACCATCTCCAGCACCGTCACTAGGTCTAGAAGAATCAGTAACTTCTTCATAGTCATCATCCTCTTCAGCTTCCACCTCCTCTGTCTCAACCTTGTCCTCATCATCATTGTCCTCCTCTTCATCATCACCAATATCACTCTCGTTCTCATCAATACTATCATTCTCATCATCTTCTTCATCCACTATGCCCTCATCCTCACTTCCATCTTCTGCACTATACTGGCTTTCTTCATCGTCGCTGTTTTCATTGCCATCATCAGAACTTATAGATGCAGCATCATCACTATTTTCATCATCCCTACTGCCATCAATTTCATCTTCATGTTCCAATAATTCAATGTCAGGAACATTGCTAAGGACATTGACTTCTCCATATGCCCTTGGTCTTGCCTTGGGGTCCACTGGGCGTCCGCGATCTTTCTTAACCAGTAGTGAAGGGCAAACCTGACAACATAAAAATGGAGAAATATGCAGTCAATGTTTATGAAGAACAAAGACAACAGACAATTAGAGAAGCAGGCATGTAGAAAAGTATGGAAAGACAATGGTATACCTCTCTAAACAAAGTAATTAGTGAGCGAGCTGCCGCTGAAACTGCTTTCTCATGTGATTTTTTATACAATGCGAGATCTTGCAGCAAATCTTCAGTCATCAACTAGTAACAAGAAACAAATGATTGTTTTAACAAATTCTGAGTAATACAGTACATATAAGTGAATCCACTAATGAAATAAAATAAATTCAGTGGATTCCGAAAGAAAATGACAGATAGTTACCAATGGCATGCGTAAACATATTTCCCTTATCACGTTCAGTCCAACAGCAATGGCCTAGAACAATAAGAAAAAAATTTAATCAATCAGTAACCAAAAAAAAAAAAAGGATATATAAAACAGCTTTTAAGTCATGTGCAATACCTCTGGACGTGAACGATCATGTACAAATTGATTTACTATTTGTTTGAATAATGGCTCAACTGCATCAGGAGGAACCTGCTTAGACAAGATTGAATAGATGGCAGGAAATCAGAGAAAGCTAAAGAAAGAAGAGAAGAAAAAAAGTGAAAATAAAAATGTTCAGGACAAAAGATTCAAACAATCAATGGAAAACCATACCATGTCATGACATGCCTGAACCGCTGCTGCAAGTAAATTAGTGATATCTTTTTGGTGAGGCTGCAGAGACGAATATAGTTGCCTCCTATTAACCAGGCAATTACACTTAATTTTAAATAAGAACACTTCAATAAGATAGCATACCTGAACATATCTCTGAAGGAACGGATAGAAATTTAGTAATATCAAATGGTGAAGTCCAACTGTTCTAGCAATCACTTTCAACATCATCATTTTAACCTGAAGTAAACAACAGAGGAGACTTGAAATGAATGAGGCAATTTAAATATAAGAATTAATTAATGTGAAAGCAAACTATACAGAACTTAACCTAAAACTACTATTGCCATCAGTTAGACATCAAATGTTAGAGAACAGAGTTAAAATGCAATATACAGAAGCTCCATTTTGCCAAAGAAATATAAAAACTAACAGGTAAATTAACAGAAATGAAAACAGTATAACTGCTACAGAAAGTATCATAAGTCACAGGAGTTAAAGAGTAAAATCTGCCAAATTAGAGATATCAGGAAAGGCATTCACCTCAAATCGTTCGTTGCAGGTTTGAAGGCGAGAAAATAGCTTTTCAACAAATCCCTGTGCGCAAAAGAGAATTTTGAACTTTCTACAGCATTGAAATCACAGCCAAACTGACTAAATAAAATGTGATAAGAGGGCAAAACCTGTGCATCTTTTAGATGGTTTAGGGGTGAATAATAACTAGAAGTGCTAGTTTCTGATGACAGGCGTTGCTGCCTTTTCATGCTACGAATAGCACGTTGTAATTTTGCTTTCTTTTTCTTCTTGCTAGCAGCTGTGCCCTTATGGTGCGCCTAAAAATTTAATACAACATAACATTATAACACCAATCATACATCTTAGAATCAAAGGTAAAACTGAAAGCAACTACTTTTCGTAAAACAACTGACACAAACTATCAGGCATTGAAGTTCAATTCATCAGCCGTAGAGATATTTTTTTTCATTCACCTAAAATTTAAATATATCATCATATCTCAACAAAAGTTACGAGTATTTTAAGCATAAAATCCGTGGTAGAATCAAGGAAACTTCACTTAGCCAGCACTAATTATAATAACTTTACTAGAATGGTACAAAGAAGAAAACAGAAAATTAATCACAGGATGCAAATAACCTTGTAGACAGCTTCTTTGCTGATGACAACTTGAGGTTTTTGTGTCATTTCATCTTCACTACTTGAAGCATCACTATCATCATCATCATCATTTTCAATCTTCTCATAATCAAGGAGAAACGAAAGTGCAGCAATCATTATTCTGAGAAATTCAAGCACAAAAATGTTTCACTTGAACTCACCAGCATAAACAACAGATATCAACCATACAAAAGATCACACATACCTGGATGATGAATGAAAACATGCCATACAAATAGCATTTGCCGTTCTATCATCAAACCAAACCTTTCTTCGATGAAGTTCACATAAAGTAATAAGAGACCTTTTCGCTCTTGCCTCATCTTCTTGCTATAAAACACATTGAAAATACTTTATAAAAAAGAAAATGAAAAACTAACATTTTTAAAACAGGAAATACCCAATTCAAATGGCTTTGTTAAAGAACCTGCAATAATGCAAACAAGATATTCTGGAGGGGGCGATTCTTAGCCTCGTTCTTATGATTTTTATTCATTCTTCTGATACTATGAACAACATGAGAAAATGCTAATTTCCTCAAATTCCTATCTCCTAGTGTCTGTAACTCCATGAACAGTGATAGAGTGTCCTTTATATCAATAATCTGCCAAAAAAAGTCAACATTTCAAGTCAAATTGAAAGCATCCAGATATAGGGACCAAAAAAGGTTTCAACTTTTCATAATTGTGGCAACAAAAACTAACTAATTTTCCTCGTCACCTTCCGATTAACGAGAAGAATGAGCGCTTGGGTGACGTGGAACCTAAGCCCCGAGGGAAGAGTCCTCGCGGATGATTTGAGAAACGCGGCGAGATCGGAAGGGAAGCCTGCGAGCTGCTTGGGATAAAACGGCGTGACATGGGCCAAGAACATGGCACGATCACTGAGGTCCTTGGCGACGGTTGGGTCCGCACCGACGCCAGTAATGGAGGAGAAGTTGAGAGCCGCTTGCTGCTGGAAGAGCTCGAGAGCGGAATTGAATTGACTGTGGATGAGATGGAGCTCCGTTTCGTACCCCTCTGGGTCGGTTTTCATTTTAGATTGGAGAGACGGTAGGCTCAGCTTCTCGGAACTCCGACCCGACGCGGACAGAGGCTCCGGCGAGACACCGGCGAGCAATACCATTGTAAGAAGTTGATTTTCCCCTTTATTTTTTTCCTAGGGTTTTGGCTTGAAGGTAAACCCTAAATCTTTATAGATAAGATAACAGTTGAACACGTGGCATCTTAATAAATTTTTTATTAAAATTTTACAGTTTAATTATTTTGATGAATGAATTAAATTTTTATATTTTTATTTTTAATTTAAATAAATTTTTATAAATAATGATTGTTTAATTGTATTAGTAAAAATAATATTTGTCATTTTATACTCATCTAACATTGATGTAAAAAATTAAAAATATCACATAAGTATGTTATTATGTCTCATTAATATGTAATATTATATTATTTACATACCAGTATATTAGTTATCGTTAATTATGGTTATGATATGTGAAAAAAAATCATGTCAAGACAATATGATATAAAACAATAAATAATATTTTAATTAAATCAATCATTAATCATACAAGTTGTTTATAGGTTATATGCTTAAATTGGGACTAAATGTTTGAACATATTTTTTAATTAAGAGTCAAATATTTCAATTGTAAAAATGTTATTGTTATTTTTGTGGAAAAAATATTGTTAACTCCAGATTGAAAAATGTAGTGTTATATTTCATATTCTAAAATTTAATATTCACATGTCATGTTGAAAATAATTGTTACATGTCATGTTAAAAATTTAATTATTATACATCATGTTGAAAATTTAGTTATTACACACTAAGTTAAAATATGTACTTGTTATAAGCCATGTTGAAAATTTAGTTGTTACATGTCATGTTTAAAATTTAATTATTATATGTTATGTTAAAAATTTAATTGTTACATGTTATTTTGAAAAATTTAGTTGTTATACTTTATATTAATGATTTAGTTGTTATACGTTATGTTAAAAAATGTAATTGTTATACGTAATGTTAAAAAATATAATTATTACAAGTCATATTGAAGATTTAATTGCTACATATTATATTGAAAAATTGAGTTGTAAAACCTTATATTGAATATTTACTTGAGGTTCTTTCCTCCCCTAACTAAAGTATCATCGTAATGAAACTTTATGATGCGTAATTAATAAGTTATTCTGTTTAAAATATAAAAAATATTATGATTAGATGATTTTTTTGAACATAACGTGTGACAATATCATTTTCTCAATATCGTGTGTAACAATAGTTTACTATACGCCATTATTAGTTATCACAGAGAACTATATGCCCTTTACAAAATTTATTACACTGTAGAAAAATTGTTTAATGATAATCTTATTGGTGACAAATATTAAAGATAGAAAATGAAAATGTAAGGCATACCTAACTATTTCTAGATTATCAAACAATAACAAGATGATGGCAACGGGAACCCACAAACAGAACGTCTAATATGTTAACGGTGATAGATACCTAATTGGACTATGGTATGATAAAGAGTAAAAATGATCGGAGAGGAAAGGTGGATCAGAAAAAGAGGAGGTAGAGTGTTAGTAATTTGGGTCAACGATGAGAAATTTTAATCGACAAGAATAATCAAATAGGAGAGATGAAATTATTTTTACCTAGATCAAATAGCCTTGTTTGTTAAAAATCTAATTCACTAATCACATCAAAGGCAAAAATTCAAATCAACGTCCACATTATGCATGTATCCTACACTTTAGTCACCTCTCATCATAACTTTTAATTATAAAAACTAAATTTTTTTTATTTTTGATTGTTACAATTAAAATGTTTGATCATGAATTAATAAAAAATTCAAAAAATTTAACTTCAAATTGTGCATTTAGTCGTTTATTGTAGCTAAAAATAAAAAATATAAAAATTTGTTTATTTTCAGAATAATAGTAAAAGTACTTAATTAAAGAATAAAAAAATGAAGTTTATTTAAAAGATTCTATACCGTTTATTTTCAACCAGGTTACCGATACCCTGCAAGACGAAAGAAAGAAGCTTCCCGCCGCGGTCTCAGCTTATTTTAGGGAGCTGCTGAAATGAAACTTCATTGTTTATCCACCAGAACGACCTTCACAGCTTTAAACAAAAATGGGTCAGCTCAGGTTCTATTCTTAATATCTGCCTGGGATTTCATATTTCCTTGTTTATTTATGTATTTATTTGTTTTGCCAATATTAGAAAATTGGTTAAATTTTGCGTTTAAATAGTATCCATTTGGGTGTCAGCAAGTTGATAGTAAGTTTCTGTTTTTCTTTGTAAATTAGATGCATCATGGGTGCTTTTGAATTCGGTAGTTGGGATTTGTAAGTGACATGATAGTAATGTAGTTTACATTCATTTTGGAAGAAGGAAGAGTTAAAAGAACGAAAATTTTAAACAATATGTGGCATGTTGATACATCTAACTTCCATTAGTTAGAAAAGGATTAGTTCAGTAAAGACTGGTTTCCATCAATGTCCTCAGTGAGGAGGATATGCTGCCTCGAGCTTTATGAATGTAAATAATGTCTTTTGTCAGTGTTGTTCCCCAAAATTGGAGAAAACCGGCATCAGTTTCTTAGAGTTAGAGAGAGATATGTCGGTTTGTTGAAAGTTAGCACTGTTTATGAGAATTGAAGAGGAATACAGTGATATATACTGCAAGTTTTGCAATAGCATGGTCCTAGAACTTGAACATCCTTCGTACAACTATGCTCTGATGTTTGGCCTTTACATGTTGTGGTTGTGGCAACTTGGCATCACATCAATCATGGTTGATGTAGTCAATACGTTATTGCAATGCTGCCTTTCACAAAATTAATTAGCCACCTCATTTCATGAAAATTTCTTCCTTGCTCTCTCCTTCCATTTTCCTTTTGCTGGTCATATTTCTGGGCAATTGATGATAAAATGCTAGTATATTCATTTAAGATACAGGAAACATAATGCACACTTCTATAGCTTATCGATACTATCTTCCATGCTATTATAGTAGCTTTCTGGGATTCAGACTAACAGTTGACCAGTGTCAGGCACTACCCAAATTCAAACTTAGTGGTGAAGAGTTCTTGTCAAAATTGCTTGACAGAAGGTGGACATTGCTCAGTCCTGATACCAAAATTCATCAAATTATGGTTTCTTCAACAAAAGGGCAAAACAGTGGGGGAGTGCTTAGTAATGTTTCTTTCTTAAACAATAATCAGCCTTATCTTGGCAACAAGATGTTTGAGGACAATCAAGGCTTGTCATTCTATATTGTGAGGGATGATTTATTGCATCCCTTTGTCAATGGCAATAAAGCTAGAAAACTGGATGGACTGCTTCCTCTCATTGAAGATCATGATGTGACTGATGTGGTAAGATTGTGTTCCTTTCACATGTGAGATGGCAACTGGATTTAGATTTACCTGTCAGTTGATATGAATATGCATCATCCATCTAGATCCCCATGTTAGTGTTTATCTTAACTTTTTCTTATAAACTCTCTTGCATCTCTGTGTGCATCTGGGTAGGACAATGACAGGTCTGGCAACCCTTCTATTTTGGAAGACATTATATGCTTATGGGATGCTTACCCATATTCATTTAAGGGCTCATTAGGATAAGGAGTAACAGTGGTCTATTTGCTGGATATACCATTTGTTGGATGGCTTGAACAGGAATAGGTTGTACTTTCTTAAAATTTTATGGAATAGATAGATGTCCTAGTGCACATACAATTTTCAGATGGATTCCAGTGCACTGCATCTCTTATATGCAACCACTCCTCCCAACCTTTCCTCTTTTCAGTTCTGCAAACTTCAAAGACCAGATAATTTTAAATTGGGAACTTTTCTAGGTTACATGTGGCGGTTGTCAAAGTGCACATGCAGCAGCTGTTGGTAGGTATTTTCTTTGCAGTTACAAGAGTAAATTTCTTTGAAATTTCCTTTTCCAGAATTCATAATAAGTTTTGGTAATATTAGCCACATAAACTTTGCTTCAGATCAGTCATTTGCATGTTTTGCAGCTGTTTCTTGTGCAGAGAGAGGGCTGAAGTCACACTTGCTTCTACGAGGGGAGCAGCCTGCAATTCTGACTGGCTATAACTTGATTTCAACAATATATGGAAATGTAACATATGTTCCCAGATCCTTTTATGCCCATAGGGAAAAAATGCTAGAAACTCATGCTAGTATGGTTGCAGGCAGTAGTGGTAATGTTGTATATTGCAATGATATTATTGATGCGTTTATAACAGCCCAGACATTTGAGCGTTCAAAGTTTGTGCAAATGGATGCTCCTAGAGGCACCAAGAGCCACTCAACAAAGGTTCTTGTAGTCAATGAAGGCGCAGGAGATGCTGTTGCATTGCTAGGTAAAAGAAAAAATGTGGACTATGGATTTGCTTCTAATCATCATTTTCTTTTTTCACAAATATATCTGCATTCTCTTTTAACATTCAATGTTGCCAAGTCATCACAAAGACAGGTTGTGAAACTAACTATACGATGTCAATCTTGCACTAATAATAATTGCTTATCTTCAAGGATGCTATTTTGGTACTACACATAAATATTATTCTTGACTGTGATCAGGTTGATAGCAATAACTCATGACAGATGGCCAAGGCCTTCCGCTAGAGAATATGTGTCTTTAGATTTTAAGTTTTTAACTGTCTCCTTGGTCTCACTGCTTTCAGGTTATGATTTCTATGAAATGACATATTCCTAAAAAAACGTAGGGTTCTTGTCTACCATGCTTCGCTGATTTATTTCCTTATTAATATACTAGCATTTATAAATTTTCAATCCCTTTGTATGCCACTAATTTATTAATTGCAGGTTATAAGTTGTTATTACATAACTGAGTAGGTGTAACGTTGACATCTAGTTAGCTTCAATTAATTAAGTTTCCTTCTTATAGGTCTATTTCGTTTGGTTGACTACCTATCTCAGGACCATTTACTTGGAAGAACGAGGGCTTTCAACTTTGTTGTGGATTCTGGTACTGGGACAACTGCTGTCGGTTTAGGCCTTGCTGCCCTGTGTTTAGGGTATGTGCTGTTTTCATCATATATCTTCTGGTTGAGATAAAAACTTTCAAGCAATTATGTTACTATGTTGTGGAGTGAAATTTTAAACTGAAGCACACTATGGCAGAATATTCACCACTGCTATTGCTTTCTCACAGGCTTCCTTGGAAAGTTACTGCAGTAATGTTGGCTAACACAATTGATGCATACAGAGAACAAGAAAGACGCTTAATTTTTGAATTTAAGAGGCAGTTTTGTTTTCTTCTTGATATTCACAAACTAAATGGTGCAGATGATGGAATTGTGCACTGGGTAGACCATATTCGTCCAAGAAAGTAAATTCCTTCTCCTTTTATTTTATTTTTCATTGCTTATAGTTTAACTTGTTCGTAAGCTACTTTCTAACTTGCTTGATGCATGAGGGGCATCACCAATAAGATTATGGACGGATTCAAGATTTATATATATGAGTGAAAGGAGACTTTTTCAGCAAAAGGTGTTTATATACAATAATTATGAAATTTGTTTTTTTTATATATATAATACTGAGTATACAAAAGGTATAAATACAAAAGGATATGTACAAAATTTTTTCTTTTTGAGCAACTTCAAATTGATAGTTTCAAAATTGATAATTTTTTTTCCAAAATATTCTTTGGTTATTTTTCTACAAACACCAAATTACTTTATCAATGTAAAAAATTCCAAATACTAAATTTTTTTGCAATCATAAATTATCAAAATATAAAGAAAGTAATTACTCATTTGAATATCTTGGAACTTTAGAAGAAGAAAGTGGTTCAATTCCTTTGTTATTTTGGCTTTTCTTTTGTTAATTGTCTAGTTAATGAAAGATATTTGTAAGTCAAGTTGTCTCCTATCATACCCGCTGTTTTTCTTATCTATTAAAGTTGTAAACATAACAAAAGAAAAGGAAGCACCAGTAGCTTGTAAAGAACAGTGACAAGTAACCAGAGAAAAGAAAAGCAAAAAAAAAAAAAGGGAATGGAACCACTTTCTTCTTTC
>NW_018397266.1:4031747-4032074 GCF_002168275.2 Theobroma umbraticum
CATATTCAAGTGAGTAATTGCTTTCTTTATAATTTGTATAGTTTGGTATTCTGATAGAGTATTTATTTATTTTTATTTGGAATTTTTTATATTGATAAAATAATTTGTTTAACGATGTTTGTAGAGAATTAACCAAAAAATATTTTCGAAAGCACATTATCAATTTTGAGCAACCCATTATCAATTCTGAAATGCTCAAAAAGTAAAATTTTGTATTTATACTTTTTGTGTATCTATATTACATATAATAAAGCAATTTTTATAATATTTTTGTATATAAATACCTTTTGTTCAGAAAGTCTCCTTTTGTATCTATCTATATATATA
>NW_018397266.1:4032084-4106162 GCF_002168275.2 Theobroma umbraticum
TATATATATTTATATTAATTTACGTCCATTGAACATAAAGCTTGGAACTGTCCATCCATTTGTTTCCATTTATTCCATTCTTTATAATTTAAATGTTGGTGGCGCTGCAGAGTTATGAAGAACTCTTGACAAAAGACAAATTTTCGGCCATTTACTGCAATTTCTTGTTGTATTTGATTTAGATTTGGTGGTATTCGTATATATTTTCTTTTGAATCACTTATAATTGAAAGAATGAAGGGAGAAGCAATGAAACCTAGGTCTTACAAACATCATTAAGAGAAAGAGAATTCAATTGCCTTGTCCAATCAATTTGCAACAGTTGCTGAAGTGATGCGGGAGCATCCCTGAAGCTATCTAATGCTATAAGAAAGGCATGAAGATTGTTTAAAAATAATGAGTTACTAATAGGAATGTTTGATGATAAAGTATATGTTTTGTTATTTATTTTTAGAGAAATAGCTTTTTGTTTCCCAGCTGAATCTGTTTTGATTACATTTTTGCTCTTTCTTTCTCATAGATTTGGCAACATTTTGGAAGGGGAAATAGAGGCTTGCCAGCAAATTGCACAGAAAACTGGTATTCTAGTGGATCCTGTCTATACCTTAGCCGCTTGGGAAATGGCAACACAAATTACCACTGCACACGGAGATGCCGATGTGGTGATGCTTCACACTGGCGGCACACTTGGAATGTTTGGATTAGCACAGAGGTACAAATCATACTTCGGTATGCTCAACGATGTAACAAAGAGTTAATTTTTTGTATGTTATTATTTCCAACTCTATTTTCTCCATAAGAGGTTTGTATTAATTTTGGTGTGGGAGCAGAGTAACAGAAAAAGGGAAAGAGAGACAAATAAGGGTTCCTATTATACGGAGGTTTAACCAAAATTTAGTGTATTCATTTTGTGTAGAATATGGTATATTTGACTTGGCAAGTAAGTTTATAAAGTTGTATCTTTCTAATTCTAGGACGCTGAGGTATCATTCTAATTCTAGAATGCTGAGGATGCTAGTTATGTGTCGTTTCATAATTAGAATGTTGAATGTTGAGCGTTTACTGAATTTATTAGACTTGAATTTGTTTCTACAGTTAGGAGTCAAGGTAATGAAGCCCTCTGGCAGAAAGGTTTGAATGTCCAAGTTTTTGTTTGCTGAAGCCAATCATGGTGGGCTCTATGTGTGTCCAAACTGGAGTAATAGCTGTGTAGTTTCAGAAAACTGACATAGTAAATAATATGTGACACGGATGGCCCATTCACTCTGCACATCATGATCTTAATTTTTGGGTTTTGAATGACAGGAGTTTAATGCTGTGGGAGCCTCAAAAGAATAGTACAATTTTCATTTCTTTCATACCCTACTTGAAGCTATGAATTCACTGAAGCAGGACAGGAACCTGCCAATATTGATCTTGATTTTGCAAAATACCCCTCACCTTTTCTTTTTATCAAAATGTGGTATTGTCATGGTTCAGTTGCCCATTAAACTGGCCCAAACTTTTCATGCTCACTTACGAGTATCAGGCTGTAAGTTCGTAACAGCACAGCTGCAATCAGTCTTCGGAATGCAAGTTGAGGGATGTTGGAGCCGAAGATGTTGATATTTCTGAAAGGAAAGGACATAAAGCTGCATTACGATAAAGCTAGGGCCCTGCTAAATACCACTACCTAAAGGTCATATCTCATTCACAACAAACGATGGGTTAAGGCCAATCTCTCTCCCTCATCAAGCTTATACAATAATGAACATGATTTACGTAGCCACCCCAACGTATTTTTGACTTGTTACTGCTAGAAACTGACTTTCCCAATCGTCTACTCTAATGTTGCACCTTCCCCGATTATAAATTTATTGGAGCAATTGTTCTTGATATCGAATCGACACAGTTAATGCTATGGGAATAAACAGTAGCAGCAGTTCTAGCTAATATTTGTTTTGTATGTTTTGTGTGTGTGTGTGTGTGTGTGTGTATGCATGTAAGGGCGGGGCAGGGGCTGACACATGAAATTGTTGGCTGTTAGAAGAAGCAAATGGAGGAATTAGGCATCCCATCTGTGGATGAAAGACAGCAGTTAGGCCAGATTCCATTAAATCGAAAAACGAGCGACTGAAACCCATCTTTTCTGCATAGTTTCACTCATTGATGGCCATAACATTTATGTATATATCAAGCTCCTCCCTCTGTCCGAGACTTTTAAATCTGGGGAGAAGAGAAGCCATATTTAATAATCTAAAGTGGAGAGCTTGCGTTTTTTTTAATTGGTTTCATTTGGTCATAATTTTATAATCCAACAACAATCTTGATCATAGCGTTTTGTTTTAATTGAAAAGGGGTTACCCCATGATTATGATTATAATACAATTACACCCTTCAAAAGGTTAAAAGCCATATCTTACAGTCTAGAAAATCAAAAATTGAAAATATATCTCAGGCGGAACCAAACCCCTTTTGTTCCAGCAAACTGCAAATGAATCGACTCGCCACGGTGACAGGACACGACATAGCAAGCTCCTTATTGCGCACACGAAGTTCGAGGTTTTAGTTGGCGATGCCTTCCATCGTTGATGGGCATTATTTAACAAAGCAGGAGGCACTAGCATATAGCAGCAAACAAACAGCGATGTTGTAGCATGGGTGGGTTTTAAACCCTTTTTAGGCACCCAAGGGCCACGAACAAGATCCCTGGTAACAGGGGGGTGGGCACACGAGGATGGTCCGGTCCTATCTCCCATGGTCCCCTTTGTCTCCGCTGAAATTCCTTTGAACATTCACTTCCATTCCATGTACGCATAAACAACCAAATAGGCAAAATCCTATTCCTATCTAGTACGACTTATACCTTAGTCAATCAAACTCAAGTTCCGCACGCACTTCATTTCCATCACCGCACTTCCAGTAAATTATCATTTACATCTCTTTACATTTTCCAATTCTTTTATTTCTTCACCCAATTCTTTTTAACAGAATAATATTTATGAGTATTATTATATCCATCACTTAACTGTTTAAATATAATAAATATTTTAGGGTGAAGAATAATAAATATTTTATTCTATCACCTTAATGAAGTATGTGTCAACCTTCTAATTTCTTTCGTAAAGATGTATAAAATATTTTTTTATTAATACTTTATATTAACAGAATTATGAATATATGTTCATTATAAACGAACCTCCACCCAAATGTTAGCTATGCACTATTTATAAGTTAATTGTTATTTAATATTGTGTAATATACTTAGTTTAGTGGGAAACAAATATCATGAAGAGTAATATAAGCTAAAATATGATTTTGGAATGAAAATTAGATTTATCAAGATTCTGCTTAGGAATAATTTCCTAATATTTCTTTTTTTTTTTTTTTTCAAATCACTATTATTATTGGATTGTAAGATGAATCTTACCTATTTTTGTTTTCAATATTTCTTTCAATTAGGTATGGGATGGCAAGATTGTTAATGAAATTTGGTCTCAGCAGTGAAGAAGAGATCCCAAATCTTTTATATTTTAAATTGAAATCTTATTATGTACGAGTATCATCCAACATTAATGTTATGTTGTTTAGTTTCTGCACTTGGCTTTATTTTCTTAGGATCTAATCTCTATATAATCTTATATAAATAAAGAAAAACAACTAGGTATGGGACTGTTTTTTGTTAATGTTTTTAGCTTTTCTCCTATGCAAGATAATGTAAAGGCTAGTGTGTGGAATGGAGGCTCCTGGCTCCAGCAAATAGAATGTCTGGTAAGCGTCCGCAACCCAATACAGCAAGTCTTTATAGTGTAATCTCCATAAAAAATGGTGGGCTCTGGGGGCAGAGAAAGAAACATCCCTTTCACGTACTTTTTGTGCTCCCTTTACCTCCCTTTTACATACTACACTTAGTGGCCCATGAATTCGTGTGGCAACAATGGGGAACATACCCCTTGCAAAAGCTACTCAGCTACCCACATTATTTATAAATTTAGCCAATGTCACGAGCTAATATTCTTCTACATTTCTCGTGCACTTTTTTTTAAAAAATATATTGTTATTACCATGATAAGCTTTTGCTTCGCATCACAAATCTTGTTTCCACTCATTCATATTTAAGATTTGAAGAAGTTGGTAAGTCAATAAAATCATACTCACCAGTGAATGTTTTCTTTAATAAATTTCATGATGCACCAACATTCAAACATGTAAGATTGGCAAAAACATATACTTAATACTATTGCATGGAAAGGAGGAAAAATCCATGTAAAGGGCAAGCATAGGTATTTGAATTCGATAGTGTTTTGAAGAGAGCAAAGATATTGTCGAAGAAAAACAAGAGGACGTGGAAGGGGAGACATGAGCGTGCAAAGCAGCAAAAGACAAAATTAAAATACACGGATTAAGGTGGGCATTGGAATCAATCTCATGTTGGAATGCAAACCAAAGACCTTAGAAATTTACTTTTAAGAGAAGACTAAATATATAAAAATGACGCACGTGTGCTGAACACGGGCCGAAGCCGATGCCCAAATAATTTGTTCACCATAAACACTATTACTATTGCTACCATCCACTCCTTGATTTATCGAAGAATGGTTCTAGGAACACATTTTCTCCTTAATTTTTCCTCTCTCTCTCTTTCTCGTCTGTCAATCTCAAAAAGAGAAATTATTTGCGTATCAAGCAAGTCAAGTAGTCAAATTCTTTAAATGCATGACATTGCGAGGGTAGGAATCATTTCATATTCTTTCAGAGATTTGATTGAAATCTTGTTGTTGTGCAAGATTTCATGCATTTAATCCCAAGCAATGTGTCTGCTTTCTGATCAAATGCCGTCATTTCAATTTATGAGATGCACACAACATAAACAAGATATCGAATCCACCCACTCGCTAACTCAAACGATTTGTTGTACACATCCTAGGGCCTCGGGATGTAATTAAAGTACTTCAAAGTGTTGAGATTGAAGTTTGCTTCTTCAGCTTTTTTAGCCTGTTTCCGTCAAGCCAATTAGTTTTGATAGTAGTAATAAATTCCCTCCATTTTGCAGTGAATAAAACAAAAAATTCAGATGTTTCTTTTTCTTCTCCTTCTTTGTTTTTATAAGGAAGGTGATGGGATAAATCTGGGCATTGGGCTTAAGACAACTGGAGTGTCCCACTTCATTTGAATGTTTTCGTTTTTTGTTCTTCACATTCTCTCTAGTCTCTTCTGTCATATATTAAATCTTCCTTATATGAATTAAATATATAGTTGGTAATTACATGCAGAGACTTAGTTCAGACTTTTGCCATAAAGAGTAAGCTACACATAAAAAGGTAATAGCATGTTTAATGACTGATGATTTAACCTGCACAGCTTCCGTATTACCATACTAACTCCACCCCTACCAAAAACTTGACTAAGGGCGACAAGTGATGTCCCAAACTAAAACTTAAAACTAAAACTAAAACCAAAGCTAAATATTTAGAGTTGAATTTTTGCCACCCACCAACCTTAAAAAGTCCTCTTTTTTTCTATCCTAAGAAATAAGGTTTGGGCATAAAAACATAGTCCAAAATGCAAAATTAGATGTTGGGAGGGAAGGGTGGCAAAAGATGAGAAGAAAAGGCCGGTGGAGGAGTCGGACAAAAGACTTAATAAGGGGGTAGGGAGGGTGTACAAATAAAGCATACGAGTAGTCAAAAATACCAACATGAAAAGTACCATGCATCAGGGCAATTATTACCCCAGTCCAGTTTTTGGCAACCCACACACATTCGTCCCCATCACCACGTGTACGGCTCACATTCTTCATCGCCCCCAAATCGCCAGGAGGAGCAGATAAAGGGGGGCGTCTCCGTAAATTCATGTTTTCCGTGAGGTGGCAAACGACATTTTCGGCAACTTTTGCCTTGGTAAGAAAGTATAGCAAAAAGGAAACCAAAACCCCCCTTCTCTCCTTTGAATCAAAGGCTTTTGAAGATGGAAAAAACAGCCAATAAACAAAAAAAAAAAAACCAAAATGTTTACCCAGTTTTTTAACTTTGCTAGGCTCAACTTAGAAAAACAGCTTCCCGATAACTAAATTCTCAGCTTTTTTTTGTCAAGCCGAAGAATAGGTTCTTGTTTTCTTTCTCTTGAGTCTTGCCTACTGGTTCTCAGCCCCGAAACAGCCATGGGGGACACCGGTCCGGTCCGGTTCCCTGGAAACCTTGACCCAACAGCGCAAGATTTGGCCAGCACAAACCCACGTTTGCCAACCCAAATTCCTCTCTTCAGACCACCCCAACTTTACTACCCGTACGCTACGCCTCCAGCGTGCCGTTTTGCGATGGCGGCGTAGCACAGTTCCATGCGCCCGTACCTGCACCGGCACCAACGGCGTATGTTATATCTTCCATGGTGGTTGCCCCGCAGCCGCCACTGCCACCTCCGACGGCGGCGGCAACGAGGGCTTTAGTGTTGACGTTGGTCCCATGCGATGTTAGCGAGTCTAAAGTGAGGAAAGAATTGGAAGTTTTCGGGGAAGTACGTGGGGTCCAGATGGAAAGAGTCGGAGAAGGGATCGTGACCGTTCATTTCTACGATCTGAGGCATGCGGAGAATGCGTTGAAGGAAATACGAGAGCAGCACATGCAACAACAAACCAGGGTTCGGAACCAGTATGTTGCAGCTGCTGCCGGGTGTGAACCAGTAGAGATTAACGCGTGTGCCCCACTGCCTCCTTCTGCGCGTGGACTTATAGCAGGACGAGCTGTTTGGGCCCACTTTATTATTCCGGCAAGTAATGCTGTTCCTGACGGGAATAATCAAGGAACTGTTGTGGTTTTCAACTTGGACCCCGGCGTTTCCACTTCTAAACTTAAAGAGATTTTCCAAGCTTATGGTAAGTTTTGCTTCTCCACCTTTTCTCTTTGTTTCAAAAAAGGAGAGTTGAAAAGGGTTTGATTGGTACTTAAGTTGTCTTGTCTTCTTTGGTTTTTGTTGTTTCAAGTCGATGAGTCTTTATCTAATTTTTTTTTTCGGTTTTCCTTTTTGCCTGTTTAATTAGTATCGTCTCTCACTACCAAAAAGGAGGAACAGCCTTTTTGGATATTTATGAATATGGTTTCATCCCTTCTTTAAATTCTTCCTTTCCGTTGGTTTTCTTCAATTCATTTTGTATATTTTTTTACTTTGTTGTTAGGTCCCGTGAAGGAACTGAGAGAGACACCATTGAAGAAGCACCAAAAGTTTGTGGAGTTTTTTGATGTAAGAGATGCGGCTAAGGCTTTAAGAGAAATGAATGGAAAAGAAATTAATGGGAAGCAAGTTGTGATTGAATTTAGTCGACCTGGAGGATACAGCAGGAAGTTCTTCAACGCTAACAACGCCTCCAACGTTAACGCATTTGCAGCCTGCGCTGATAATATTTCATTGACGACCAACAATTACCATACAAGAAATTCGGAGTACCCATCTTCTCCCCCGGCGCCGCCTCCTCCTCCTCCAGCTTCATTGTCTCGCAAATTCTCCGGTAGATTTTCTTCGAACATTCCTCCTCGTTCATTTCTTTCTCAAAGCCAATCGCCAACGAAGAAAGCGTCTAATTCTGGTAAGGGAAACCCTAATGGGAATAGCAACAGCAAAGCTTCGGTTGAAGCGTCAGTGGTCGAAGAGAAGGTTGGTGGTGGAGGTCCTAGGAAGAATGCGAAGAAGAACCAAAACAACCTGTCGACCGTGAGTATTAGCAATGCCAGTAAGCAGCAGCAGTGTAGGGGCAGGCCATGGAAAGGAAGACAAGCAAAGAAGTTTGATCCTCGTTTCCTTATAAGTGAAGATGCCATGGTGGAATCTAGTCGTAAAGATTCCAGGACCACAGTTATGATCAAGAACATACCCAACAAGTATAGGTTAGTCGCTTTTTACTTACTGCTGCTTCGATAGAAAATTAAATGATTGCATTTTTCGTTTCTTGTTAAAATGTAGGGAATTTTTTTGTGAAAATTTTCATTCATTCTTGTTCTTTTAAATTATTGCTTATTTGTAATTATGCGGAGGTTCTTGTGTGTTTGAATTTGGCATGTTGCAGTCAGAAATTGTTGTTGAACATGCTGGACAATCACTGTATTCACTGCAACGAGCAGATTGCGGACGGGGACGAGCAGCCCTTATCTTCTTACGATTTCGTGTACCTCCCCATTGATTTTAAGTAATTTTTCTTATCCCCATTGATTTTATGGTGTATGAAAACTGATGATTATTTGTATAACTTATTTACGAACATTATTTTGCTTTGAATTGTTATATTTTGAAATAAAAAACAGCAACAAGTGTAATGTGGGATATGGATTTGTGAACATGACATCCCCACAAGCAACATGGAGACTCTACAAGGCTTTCCATCATCAGCACTGGGAAGTTTTCAACTCCAGAAAAATCTGTGAAGTCACTTACGCAAGGGTTCAGGTTTGTTTTTTTTTTTTTTTTACCCCCAATACGTTCACTCTTTTAAGCCTTATAATTCATACGGGATTAATTTTCTCTTTTTGGATATGCTTTTTTTCAATTGATTAAAAATTAGGGCTTGGAAGCGTTGAAAGAACATTTTAGGAACTCAAAATTCCCTTGCGAAATGGATCACTATCTGCCGGTAGTTTTTTCGCCACCTCGAGACGGGAAACAACTGTCTGAGCCACTTCCTATTGTTGGTCAAAAGCAGCAGCAGCAGCAGCTGCAGCCTGTCATAAGCGGTCCCTCCGCCAACGCTAATGAAGAAGAAGATGACGATGATGATGATGATGGTCATAGCGTTGATGAGGGTTTTAATGATGATAAGGTGCCTGGTGATGGTGGTGGCGGAAGTGCAAATACGCCTCAAGAAAGTAATGCCAGCGACACCAATCATTTCAACTACTGTGATTCTGATACTGTTGACCAGCAGGAGAAGCCCTCAGTAACGGCATCAGCAGCCAAAGGCCAAACGGCGGCGATGTTAGTCATGATTAAATAAAGGAAAAAGGATAAAGAAAAACAAAGAAAAGGAAGGATTGGTGCAGTGTTGTGGCCTGAACCCTGAACAGCCCTTGAAGCAAAAAATTTTATCTCTTTGTGACATTTACTACTACTATTATATGGGAAGTCATGAAGAAGTGAAATATGAATACAATATAATCTTTGTTTACTGCAACCAAGGCAGTGTCCATTCACAGCTGTGTTTGCTGTTGGAATTGGCTGCACCAACCAATGCCCAATGGGGTGCTTGTTGAGCACCGAGCCTCTCTTATATAGCTGCCCAACCCACCGCCAGCCTAAGGCTTTCTGTCATATCTCTCTCTTTTTCCTCTTTCAGGTTGGCTGGCTGGACCATCATCACCTCCATTTACTCCCTCATGACTTCCTTAATGAGCATGATAAAGAAATGTAGTGTAGCCTTAGATTTTTTTTTTGTATTATGTTTTTTAAATTTAGCTTCAAAATTGTACTGTTACCACCAGCTTAACCGCTTTATCTGTTTTTGTTTCGAAATTTTTGACTTGTGTGATTCTCATAGTTTTTTTTCATTTAATTTTAAAGGATTATGTATATCGAAAAAATTAAAGCATGCATCTCTCTCCATCTATGATGCTAGTTTTGTGTTTTTTAGTTGTTTTTGTTGAGGAATGAAGGTATAGACCAATGGATAAAGAGAGCTTCTTCTACTATTGTTCGAAAGGCGGGCAGTACGTGACTGTTTCCCTACTGTTGCTAATACTTTTTTGCAGTGGTTGCCTGTCTTTTTTCGCTTGTAGCCTGCCGAAGTACACCCTGTGTGTTCAGCATTTGGGCTTATTCGCTAGTGTTTCTTGGGCGCAGCAGACCTCAAACTCACTTTCATTTTTACAGCCAACTTTTAGTTTACTCATTTCGCTTACGCTTCCAATTGTAACGGAGTTTAGCAATAATAAATTTAAGTTCCACTAATCAAAGAATCAACATGGCATATAGCACTGTAATCAGGAAAAACAAATATAGCATTGCACCTATTTAGATATCAAATGGGTTTTTGTCATGGAGCCAGTATTTCAAATATCATTGTTAATTACTGAGTTATTTATGAAAATATTTTACTTTGAATGCGGTAATTAATACAAGGATAAATCAGGCGTTGAATCAAAAGTTATTGATTAATCAGAAACCGATGCGTACTGTATTTGAACTAAAAGTTGCATTAAGCTTTTTATCTAACGATAAATGCATGTATATTTCTTTATCTAAAAAATGGATTCGATTTTCTCTGATATTAATATTATAAGTATTAGTTAAAAAAATCACTTAATAAAGAAAATGAACAACTTATAAGTTGGCAAAGAATTGATGGGTCAATATGATTCTATTTCTAGAGGTAAGATGTGATTTGACATTATTGGTATACAAGGAAAACATGGCTAACTAGTATTATTAGTATATAAGTAACTGCATTGTTTCTCATATCAAATCTTATTATATATAGAAATTAGCTAAGTTTAATTTCACTCCGGTGATCCACAAAAGGTGAGAAATGACCTTAATTTGAAGAATATCTAAATTGAAATTTTGTTAATAACAACAGTTGTCTAAAGTTCCTTTTTTTTTTTTTTTCTTTTTTCTGGTAAGCTTGCAGCTTGCTATGGTTTGTTTCCACTTTTAAAGTTCGAGTATCATTTTGTGTTAACTTCGGAGAACCGGCTTTTGTCAGTATGAAACTGAAATGGACCTTTTCTTTTCCTTATTGTGGGGGCTGATGAAAGGATGAACTTTCTAATATCATCGGAATTTACTGTCTATTTTTTTTTTAAATGTAAATAAGTAGATAAATGTTTGATGCAACATGACTTTGTAAATAAATATGATATCAAAGACGAGAATGCTATAATTTCAGTTAACATTTAACTCAATAATAGATACATATATTTTTATTTAAAACATTAAGCTTGAATTCTCCCTTTTTTTAAGAAAAAAATAAAATAAAATTAATTCCAAATAACATAAAACAAGATTAGCAAAATAAGTGATATAATATTTTAATTAATAACAAATCAAGTTTATACATTACTACCTAATTATGAAAGACGAAGGCTTAGTTTGGTATTGTTAATTGAGGTTGAAAAAAGTTTGAAGTTGGTAGTAGTTTTCTTGGAAAATACTGAAGCATTGTTTTGTAAAAGTGTTTAAAACTTTAAACACTATGCAAAATTGTTTCTTTAAAACTTTGGTTGAAGCAATTTTTAAATTTATATTTCATAAAATTGAAATAATTAAAATGTTTAAAATGATAGGTGTCGGAGTTAGAGAATTTTGATAAAAAAAAGGGGGGCAAACTGCGAGAATTGAACTGGATCAACGAGAGTTGAGGATGACAATGAATAGTCTTATAATAACTAGATTTCAGTAGAATTTTGAATCTTATTAATAAAGCTGTATTGCCGATCTCTGGCTTTTGCTCAAGACTTGGCTTGAGTACTTAGACTGAGATGGTTCCCTCTTTCATTTCACTAGATTGATTCTTCATGGTATCCTTTGTACTAATACAAAGAAAGGAGAAGACGAGAACGTTCGAGGATGATTAAATTGGAAAATTTATCCATTTGAAACAAAATTAAATTTATAATTCGCAGAGCTCTTGATTCGTTTTTCCAGTTTGGATGAAATCGTGGGGTGTTATGGTTTTGTTTGCAATATATTCTCAAGAATTATTAATGTTTAATTTCAGGTGACTTGGTTGACCAGCTCCATTGTTTGTTGCCCTGTGTATATATCTTTCTTCATTACATGACAACGCCATCCGACAAACATGGAAAACAAGAAGTAAGGGATACATAAGAGATAGAGATAAGGCGAAGGAACTTGATAGAAGAGAATAAATGGGAGTTAGAGAAGAAAAGAGGCAAAGCAAGTTACGTGTACAAAGAAGGGAGGTGGAGAGCATCAGCTAGAAGGGATTGGCTCGGTTATCTACGTGAATTGTAGTAGTAATTCAATATTGACATTGTCCTACCATATGTACTCGGAAAGGGGAAGACCACGTGAATGGCTGACAAAGTCAAAAAAAACCCCTTGAGCCGCGACACGTTGGACTGCAAATGATGTGGCACTGCTTGTGGCCTTTGGAAGAGCCCTTGACCTTCACCTCTACCTGTTTAAACCCTAAGGCCTAAACTCCTACGATTAATCCACTCATTCAATGTCTGTATTTTGGACAAGGCTAAAAAACCGCTACTCAATCTGGGTAGTAGTATATTATTCTCTATTCTTCCCTCCTACCTATCGGTACTTTTGTTTATTTTCTTTTTTCATTATAATCAATGAATGTTATGATTCAATTTAAAGTTTTAAATTTTGTTATCTATGAGCGAAAGAAATATTTTTTATTCGGAAAGTAGATTAGCATCAAAACGACATATGCCTAATAACCAGGTAAGGTTATATGCCTCTGCAGCAGGGTGGACTAATGGGGCTGGGATTCTACTTGTAGCTAGCCCCGGCTTGCATAGCCACTGAACCAAGAAAGAAGGAATTCGCCTGATTGCATCCCTCACATGCTGAATAAGTTGCCATCCCTCCATGTGAACCATGGTCCATGACTACACATAATATGGCAGGAGCCCACCCCAACAGTGGGGCTTTTCAAAATTTCATTGTTGGGTCTTTGTCTTCTAGCTCTCTGCCTCTGCCACAGTCTGTGCAATCAGCTTTGGTGATGAAGCTTGCGGGGTTTCGACACGTGGACCATCCATTGTTCGCTACGTGCCTCACTTCTATATCCATCAGCTCTATGGTGTCGGTTTGGGCCTGGGTTTTGGGTTTTTGTTTTTTCTTTCGGCCAACCTCGTATCGTTGTTGTCAAAGAATGCTGACAGTTTTAAGTTTTAACCGTGTTGACCTACTCCATACAAGACAAATTTCTAGTCTTTCCTGTTACCAGACACAAAATCGAAGTGAATCACATCTCCATGTTACAAAACCAGCTGTGTAGTTCGAAGCCTGACCCTGTCTCGGTTCAAAGTGCGCATTAATTTCGGTTATCATGCCATTTCGTAATTGGCTATGCTATACTCTACACAGTAGAAATTGAGTCTGTTTGAAAACATTTTACCCTCACGGGAAAAACATGTTGAATAAGGATTGTCATGTGTAGTTTTCAATATTTTTTTACTTTTTCTTTTTCCAGGGAATTTGGTTTGTAGAGAACCATTGCAAACGGCATGTGTTAGATAGGAGAGGACAGAGGACCGATGGAGCAATAAAAAACGAGACCTCTCTCATGGTGTAATTTGGATTATGTCTTTTGTCCTGCTGTAAAATAAATTTAGGTTGAATAAAAAGTCTATAGACATTTATTGTTTACCTATAATGAGATCAAATGGATGAAATTACCGCATGCTTTAACATTTATTCTGTAATTTTTGTCAAGGGGAGTAAAGAATTTAACACCGAAAGGGTGTTAATTTGTTGGTTGAAGGATCACACTCATACACTCTGGTGGTCAAGTTGGCACGAATCCGAGTTAGGCAGTAGGTGGAGTAATACTCATCATGTGGGAGCGTCAGAATGAGACTCCTGTTTGTGAGTCTTCACTCTTCTTCAGTCACAATTTTAAAAGATTTATGCTTTTTGCTTAAACCATATATAATCTTTTCAAGTTTTTACTTTTTATTTTTAAAACATATACAATGAAGCCACTGTTTAGAGGTCATCCGCCGATGTTGCTTCCTTTGATACTGATGCCTAAATGGATAGCTGTTTACTTTTGAGTGATTTGATCCTTAATACCAGAAAGAGTATTTTGTCTAATTAATCATTCTTATCACGAATGGGACATTGGAAGGAGCAGTAATTCAATTAGTGTAAAGGTTTATCCTTGGGGATTGTGGAACCTGTCCAGTCTCAGGTGGAGTCAGGGTTGTATTGTAGTAATTTAAGCTCCATTAAGACTGACAACGATCCGAGTTAAGAAGACTGACAAAAGTTTGCAGTAACGGGGTTGTTTGTCCTTTCCAAAGCGACATTTTTGCCGTAACCAAGAATGTTTAGATGAGTGCTAATTTAATTAAGAATGTGTTTGACTGATGAATAGGGCAAAGAGTAGAATGTAGACACTAGACGGAGCGGTAAGTGGTCAAAGACTTGGCCCCTTTTGAGCCGATCAATGCCACACGGTTGGCCACTTGGACCCATCTTATTATTTTTCTTTCTTTTATCAGAATTCATTTTGAAACCCAATAAAAAGGTTATATTAAAGTACTACTAGAAACCGCTACTTCCGTTCTTCTCTCACTCTCCGTCTCCATTTTTCTAGTTTTGGGTCTTCTTTGCCTGGCAAATTGTTTGGATTTGCCCCCAACATTAATTTGAGGTGCAGCATAAGTTTAAGGAATTGGTGAAGAATATTTGGTCGGTTTAGGTGTGTGGGGAAGAAAAAAATGGATCAAATAGAAAATTCAGGTGTCCATTTCAAGGTCATTTTCACACAAATAGATCGACCAAGCTATTGTTAAATCGTAACAACATGAAGCCAGATACCTGGACTTAACAAAATAAACTCGTATGGCTGTGAAAGCAACATCAAAAACAAAAGAAAAAGAATATGATATCAGCCTTTACAAATGAGTAATATATCTGTTCACTCATAGGAACCTGTCAAAACTTTCACCATAATCTGCATGACTTCGACCCTCATTTGCAAAGACAAAATGTAATCAGCTGTCTCCCTGAAAAGCCCATCCAAGCCGATGGACTCGTTGTTTGGAATTAGCTTCTTCAGGGTTTTTAGCTTCTTCTCAACATGGTTCATGGGCCTTCTAGAACCTTCTAGACGTGCCCTTCTCGTCATCAAAATACTTCTGGGCCTTGTGCACCTAAGACGCCTTACTCTTTTGCTAGCGACTCTTTGCTTCTTAACCTTCAACCTTCTCTTGGCCTGGGCTTCCAGAAGTTTGCTCCTCAAAGACACGTTGGACTCGGACATTTCCCCATTACCGTTCAACTGGGAAGAAGGGAGGGGAAGTGGAGATATTCCCATGATTCAAAATTCTGGGTGCGGTGACACACTGACTTCTCTCAAGAAAACTTTAAGCACACGTTTCAAACCTTTGTTGCCAAGACAAAGACCTTGTCCAGCACAAACGGCAGGATTGAGAGCTTTTATATGGATTTTTGGGTACTTGGTTGGTGGCCAATGAGGATAATTCAAATAATTTAATGACAGCCAAAAATGGTGGGGACAGGAAGGGTACACAATTTCATGGAGGGCTTCCAGGGGAATGGGATGGATGAATAAGCGCTAGCCAAGTGTATCTAGGCGTGTTGCTTGTTGCTTTGGGCATGTTCTCCAACTCGATGCACATGCAACCACATGATCCCACACCACCACCAACCCCAACCCTCTTAAACTACCACCTTCAATCACCCTATCTCATCAAAACACCCTGGATTATTCCTCCCCACTTTCCAAATTCAATGCATAGAAAAATGTTAATAGGGGTCCTTCATTTCCTCATTCCAGCTCAATCAACATTGGCATTCCACGTTTGAAGAACTTCCATCCTCCTGGCCGTTCATGGTGGTTAGCCCATGTTTCCAGAGAGGAAACCTACGCATAAAGAATAAAGGAATTTATGCGCCTGAACTGTAGCTTGTTAATATATGTGTAAACAAAAGTAGACATTTTAGATCCTAATGTTGGGATAAGGTAGATTTTCTTCTGACATTCATGAACCACATTTTCCATCAAAATGATGATTGTTTTCTTAAGCAAGTATCTAAACATCATGTTCGAACATGTTCTGATCACAACAAAGTACACATGAAACTTGACCCAGACAAATCTTAAGGACAAAGATGCATGCATCTATCACCGCCGCCGATCCTCTAGACAACTTTCTATAAACCTTGAGGTTATCCAATAGAATCTTTTGTTTGCCTTGTTCCAACACAAGTTACATCTACAATTATACAAACTAGCTGCGTATATATATTTTTTCATCGAGCCATTCATATATAATTGTATGATTTTTAAACATATTTAACCAATTATCAGGCAAATACAAAAAAAAAAAAACAGAATGATTTTAATCACCCATCAAGTTCCAAAAAGGTCTAAAATTGCGTGGTTTTAAACATGCAATCGTGACTAAATACAGGCCAAGGCATGGTTCATTTTGTACTGAATTTCCAGCACTACAAATTAAACTTAAAGTGACACGTCTGATGATTAGGTAGGTATACATTGTAGCATGTTCTGTTCCTGATGTAAGCCTGTTATGCAACTGCTTATGCATATTTGTTTCTTAATATTTCCCCCTCTATTTTTACAATAACAAACATTTGCTATGACGGCTGCGGCACATGGATGAATCCGTCGCCACATAACTATGCATTATTTAGTTGTTTATCCATTAAACTTTTGTTAGGAATTTTATAATACCAACATATGTATATGCATGTATGTTTCAACTCGTGAGACGGCACCGGTTATTAACATATAAGTTAGTATTATCTAAGGCTTGTTCATTCCAATTCTCTTTCGATAGAAACCAAAGCTTATTTGCTCACTCCGTAAATCAAATTTTAATGCAGGTAAAATCTTTCTTTTTTTAATCTCACTCCGTAAATCAAATTATGAAATACTAAACTATTTTCACTCTATTTTATTCATAATAAAACAAATATTTCATTCCGTTCTATTCATCTCGGCCGTTAATAATTATCCTGAAAAAGAAAAGCTGTTAGATAATAAGAACTTTAAAACAAAGAAAAGAATCTACAATTAACTGATATATAGGGTAACCACTTTCGGCATGATGAGGAAGGACCACTTCCACGTGCCAAAAATGATCGGCGACTGAAGAAACCAACGGTAGTGGTGGGCCTTGTGACGGAACCGACCCAACCACGCCCGCCTCAGCCCTTTTCTCCCACCCTTCCTTCTCTCTAAATTAAAATAAATTATTATGAAATAAAACTTATTAAAGTTTATATTTACAAATAAAATAAAGACCCTATTTATAGATTATGAGGATAAAATATCATGTATTTACAAATAAAATAAAAAACCTATTTATAGATTAATAATGTTTTATCTAGATAAAATTTATAAAAATAAAAATAATATTAAGATATTGAGTGGATAGATTAAATTTTAATCTTACTCTAATTTAATCTACATCTAAATTTAGATATACATAACAAAATAGATATATACACATATATTCATAACACTCTCCTTGAATATTCATTCTATTAAGAATATGCTTGATTAAAATATTACTAAGAAAAAATCTTATATAAAAAATTCGAGTAAAGGAAAAAGAGTGTATAATTTTTTTCAAGAATATGCTTTTGAAATATTGTCTTATTAAAAACCTTATTAAAAAAAACCTAATGGAAAAAACTTTAATGAAGAAAAAGAGTAAAGTATGTATTTTACTCTTTTAATGACTATATTATTTAAGATCTTTAAAACGGTATATTTTAATATTTTATATCAACTTTTCAAATTTTGCAGTAAGAAGGCCTTCAGTGAATAAATCTGCTAGATGTCACTTGACTGTGTTTGTTAAACACTAATATCATATTTTTCTTTAAGATCATGAGCGAAGAAGAATTTTGACTAAATATGTTTTGTTTTATTGCTTTTAATATACCCTTGCTTTAACTGTGTTATGCAAGCAGTATTGTTTTCATATAATGTTGTTGGAATTTTGTTCTTAGTTGACAAGTCATTCATTTCTCAAATATATTATATTACAGATTTTAACCGGACACATTCACGACTCGCCTCATGAATTGTTAAAATTTTTGTGAGGTTAGAAGAAGTAGCAAATATAATTTGTGTTAAAAAAGGCTATGAAATAATCATACCTCTATAGAATAAGCAACTTATTTAAGGTCAAGCTTTGTATAAAGAAGATAAATATCCTGTATCTGTATAACCAATTAAATTTGATTTTGATATATTTGAATAATATAAGCTCATGTCCATTATTTCTTGGAGTTATCGAAATATATGTTTAATTTCATTTTAATGTCTTCGAGTTAAAGAAGAACTATATCTTACTAATAAATTTACAGCAAATGATATATTAGGTTGAGTATTATTTGCAAAATAGATTAGTGCTCCAATTGCACTAAGATATAGTATTTTAGGATCAAGAAGTTTTTCATCATTTTCACGAGGTCGGAAAGGGTCTTTTTTTCACATTTAGTGAACTTACAACCATTGATGAACTCAATGAACGCACTTTTTCTAAATAAAATCATTTTAGCACTTTTGATATATAATTTGATTGGTGGACAAAAATTTCATTTGTCAAGTGTTCAATTTAAAGACTCAAACAAAAATTTATTTTCCCAAGATCTATTATCTCAAGTTCTTTTTTTTTAAGAGTTTCAATAATGTGTAGGTTATTAACATAAACAATAATTATTTCAAATTTAGATCCGAATTTTTTTTAAAAACACGCAGTCATATAGGATCATTTTTATAATATTTTTTCAACTAATATTTTCTAAAGCGATTATACCACATGTGTCCAGATTGCTTTAATCCATATAAAGATTTATTTAATTTAATCAAATAAATTCCTTAAGAATTCAAATTTTGTGCTTCAGACAACTTAAATTCTTTAAGAATTTTCATATAGATATCGTTATCAAGTGAGCTATATAAATAGGTTGTAGCTATACTCATTAGATGTTTTTTAATCTTTTTATGTATTGCCATACTAATTAAAATAGAATTATAATTGCATTCACTACAAGTGAAAATGTCTCTTTATAATCAATACTAAGTCTTTAGGCAAAATTTTGTACGATATGCCATGCTTTATATTTCATAATCTCATTTTTCTAATTTTGTTTTTGCACAAATACTCATTTACATCCTACTGGTTTTAAACCATTTGGTGTGTGGACTACAAGTTCAAAAATTTCATGTTTTGCAAATAAATTCAATTATACGTTGATTACGTTTTTTCCCATTGGTCAATCATTTTTATATCTACATTGTTCAATTAATATAAGTTTAAAATCTTCATTTTTCTTTCATAATATTGAGCACTATATTATATATAAAAAGATCGCTGATGTTTATTTAATTTGAATTCCATCTTTTTATATCATGACATAATTTATCGAGATCTTTTTATTTTCAATGATTTCAACTATTTGAATTTCTTTTGAAACTTTATTAATTATGTCAGGGGTTTTTTTTGGAGTTTATGTTTCCTTTGTCTAATCATCTTGAATGTTTACTCCTTTTCTTTTTTTAGAATTTTATCTTTGGAATCGATTGGTCTACCATGCTTCTAACGTACCTTATTCTACATAGACATCAATTCTAATAGGAGCTTTTGCAAATGGCATGAGATCCAGTCATTCTCTTTAGGTCAGTAAATGTGCCTAACAATTGATTTACTATATTTTGCAAACAAATTATATTTTTTAACTTTAAGTTTATATTGATTTGTGTGAGAATCAAAACTAAATAATAATAATACATTCCAAAATATTTTCTTTTCTAGTTGCTTATTTTCTCTTCTTAATGTTAAAAAAATTATTTCATCAAAATTACAATTGACAAACCTTGCTATAAATAAATATTCTGTTACGGGTTCTAAGTATTTAATGATAGATAGAGATTCAAATTCAATATATATTCCTAACTCCCTTTGAAAATTCATCTTTGTGTGTTGTGGTGGAGTAATTGAAACATATACCATATATCCAAAAATTCTGAGATGAAAAATATTTGATTTCTGACCATAAACCAATTGCATAAAGAAGAATTTATGATAACTTGTTGGACAAGTGTTGCTACATTCAAAATGACATGCCCTCAAATAAAAATTGGGAGTTATAGATTTCATAAACAATGGCCTTACAATCAATTAGAAGTGTTTAATAAATGATTTTATTAGACCATTTTGTGTATGAATATGAGCAATAGGCTATTCAATAGTTATTTAAATTAATATACAATATCCATTAAAGGCTTAAGATGTAAATTTACCAACATTGTAAAATAAAAACGAATAGTCTTGATTGTATGATCAAGAAAATGTGCTTGCAAACAACTGATTACAAATGTCAAATTACAAGTTGATAATAAGTACATATATGACCATCTAGTCGATACATCAATTAAAATTATAAAATATTTAAATGGTTCACATAGTGGATATTTGGGTATAAATAAATCACCCTGGATATGTTTTAAAAATGCAAGGGATTTATTCTCAACTTTAGCTAGTGATGGCTTTTTAATTAATTTGCCTTCAAAGCAAGCAACACATGAGAATTCATTATATTAAAAAATCTTTTAGTTTTTCAATAGATGTTTACATGTATTTTTGATAATTTTTAGCATCATTATTGATCTAAGATGGCTCAACCGATCATGCCAAATATTAAAATCATTAGTGAACTTTTAGTTTACTATAACATGAGTTTCAATTATTTTTTTTCGTAGTACGTTTTAGAGGACAAAACGGATAATTTTCCCAATACACATGTTTTACCCAAGATAATAGATATAAGATAAAGATATTTAATGCTTCTTTCATTCATTATCTCAGTATGATATTTATTTAGACAATCATCTTTAAACTTAATAAAATTCTTTGAGACGTAGTAGAAAATAATGCATAATCTATTATGAAGTTTGTTCCCTTGGATAGTAAAATATTGACTTTTCCAGGGTCTTCAATTAATCTTATATTACCGGATATTATATTAACATTGGTTTTTCCAATTGTTAAGTGGAAAAAATATTTCTTATCTTTAAATATAATGTGCATTGTAGTAATGTCTGCTAGACATATATTTGCATCATTAATCTTGAATCCAACAAGATGAATATCAATGTTTTTCTTCAATAAGAAAAGATACATAATAAGAAACTTACAAGTTGACATAAGAAAACATTAAATATATAATTTACTAATTAAAACACATAATAAAAATATATCATTTAAATATAATGAGAACATATAAAATTTTTTTCATAAAGTTATACTAAAACATATCAACAAACTATTAAAAAATTTCATTATTGGATATTTCAACTATCAATGAAATGATCAATTCCTCTTTCAGGATAGATAAGAAAATTTGCATCATCTTGATGTATTATATCAACTTGGTTATGGTTAAAATCATCTTGAACAAAGTTACTTTGATTTTTTTTAGCATTTAACGATGTTTGATAAAGTTCTACATTTTTTTTTAGCATTCAGTGATGCTTGATAAAACTCAACAAGATGCTTCGACGTATAATAGATATGAGACTAATGGCCTTTCATGCCACATTTAAAAAGTATTCGTCCACTTTCGTTAAGTTAAAAAGTGTTCATCCATTTCGGGTGGGTTAAAAAGTATCCATCAATTTCTAGTCTAGTGGGTTAAAATTATCAATCAATTTTAGATGGGTTAAAATTATTCATCAATTTTTTATGGGTTAAAATTATCTACCCACTTCTAATGGGTAAATGTATTCTTAGATTTAGAATAGTGATTAATATAATCACTACGATTATAATTGTTATGGCAACCTTTTTCATTTTTATGACCATAATTATCAAATGATGTCGTTTTCACTTCAAGAAATAAACAGAATTTATGATTTTTCATTAGTAGCTATATAATAGCAAATTCACTTTCCAATCAAAGGACAAAATATAAATTATACTACATGATAGTAAATTTACATTTAAGTTAACTTTTAGAGATGAAAATGCCGAAGAGATATCAAGTCATTTGCTTGATTTAATAAAACAAAAAAAAAACCCAATCATTTGTGTTATGAAATATAACTTGAAAGAACAACTATGAGAGAATTTAAGAATTTACAAATGAAGTAAGGGGCCTATTTATAGACTAATAATACTTTATCTATATAGAATTTATCAAATAAATATAATATTAAAAAATTAAATAGATGGATTAAATCTTAATCTTAATCCAATTTAATCTTCATTCAAATCTGGATATATATAAAAAAATAGATACTCGCACGCATGTTCATAACATAAATAAATTAATCAAAATGCTCATATATATTACCTCTTTTCTCCTTAAATATTTATTGGACTTTGACTTTTATAGAAATTTAAGAAAAAAATTTTATTTTTATTTATTTTATATTAAAAAATTTGAATTTATTTTTATAAAATAATATTCTATATTTTTAAAATAAAAAATAAAAAATAAAAAAATCATTTTGTAATAAAAAATGTATAATTATTAAATACCTAAAAATAAAAAATAATTTCATTGGAAAATATCTAAAATAAAATTAAAAAATAACTTTTCTTTTGGTTAGATATACATGGTAACTAATAAAATTAGATAAAAATTCCTTCCCGGTTCCTTTCAACTCAAGATTCCATAGTAGCTTAGATTAGATGACATTGTTGGATGAGAGAACTTTGGCAAAACCAGTTGTACAGCTGCTTATCTCCTTTCGGGTCTTTAATTTGGAACCGGTACTTCTTTAATCTCTGAAACTTGTTTTAAATTCTTAATCCTTGCTTTAATTTCCATTTTACCGTGCTGTTATATTTATTAAGGTGAGTATTAATAGGTGTAAACTGAAATAATAGATTGAAATCAATTAATTTAATAATTCATATTTTTAAATTCCAATATTAATCGGTTAAAAGATATAATTTATCAAGTATTTCAATCGATTTTTAATGTAAAAAATTTACTATGAATAGATAGAAAGGTCTACCGTTAATAATATATATTATTATTATTATTATTATTATTACTTTAAAAAATATATATAAGGTGAATTAAAAGCATTTAGGCTTAGTGAAACATTATTAAAACATTAAGCAAAATTTTTTAAAATATTATATGTATCATTAGTAATTAGATCCAATCAAATTGATTTATCTAAGTCAATTTCAATTATTTTTAATTTTGAGATATAATTGGACTGATTTTCAGTTATTTTTTTTATTAAAAGTTAGGTTAATTCAGTTCCTAATGATTACTGGGCATTATGGGCCAACCTGATTTGCAATTCCGGTGTTTGATATTATTTAGATAGTGGAGAAAGGTATCTCCGTTACGTAATTCCTGATGATAATGGACTTTGCCGTGAACTGGAGGCGCTTGTGGTTTATGCCATGCCCAATTTTTCCTTGAAAATAATGGAAAAATAAGTTACTTAGACATTTCCATTTTCCCATTCCCCATCGTTTAAGATTCATCTACACGATTATCTATCATGTCACGTCAAATTTCTTTGTATGTAGAAAGTAAGTAGTAGCACTACTTAAAACACAAGTAATGTTATGAAATTTATGGCTTTGTTTCATTTGTAGCTATCAAGTTTCAAAGCATCTAACAGGTTTTATTATCATTTCAAAGCATTTCACAATAACAAGTCGTTGTATATAATACACAACTTCACGCAGAAGCACCTAATTGGTGGCGAGACATTTTATGCAACTATCATCATAACGATGCTATTCTGAATTACAGTTCATCCTTGGCCTCGCGGGAAGCTTTTCTAATGTTGTTAGACTGCAATTTGACAGGGTAAGAGGCTTCCAAAGTTAAACCACACAGCCCTTCTTCCGCATCAATGTCTCGTTGCATTCTTATGTAACCCTGCTCTCCCCACTCAGGGCCCCACGAGTTCTTCACTATCCAGTACTTTGTCCCATCCAGGGTTGCTCCATATCCTACCACTGCCACAGCATGGTTCAGCTCAGTGCCACAGTCTCCAGTAAACACCCCCTGCAACCATTTTTGTTGTTATGGGGATTAATTATAAGGGTTTCTCAATGCATCAGCCTATGAGTTCTCATTTTAATTACCTCTGAGTAGAATTGGATATCCTTGCCACCAGCATCTAGAGCAATAGACACAGGTTGGTTTGCAACAGCTTTCATCAGAGCCTTTTCATCTTTTTCTGGCACCATTTCATAGCCATCAATGACCACCACAGGACCATTCAACTGAAAAATCAGCGGTAGCATATTCAAGTCAATATATCTGCATAAAAACAGAATTAAGGAAGATTTTTTTACCCTTTTTTTCTTACATTGGATGAGTCACAGATCTCATCTTTGGCTCTGTAGGGGTAATTATTCTCAGTTGTTAGTCCATCACTTTGCTTAATGAACTCAAATGCTTGTTCCATCAATCCTCCGTTACAACCTTGGTTCTCCTTATCACAGTCAACTAGTTCTTGTTCAGATAAACTCACAAGCTCACCTGTTTTGATTTTGTTTAGGCCCTCCACTGCAACTACAGTTGAAAATGCCCAGCAGCTACCTGTGACATCAATAATTGTGAGTAACTTCAAAGCAAAATATGAATTATGATGGAACTGCATAATATCTTGACAAAATATCAGCGAGGAAGGCAGCAATAACATTCGCTATAACTTAAGTTTTCTTGCTACTTTGTTGCTGCAATTTAGAAAGTTCAGTGACATATCCGTCAGCAGATTGAAATTATCGGAAGGTTCAAAGATTCTTGATAGTTTGTTCTGAATTATAATAGTTACATTGATTTGTAAGTTGACTTTTTAATCTATTCACAGATGCTTGCTGGTAGAAAACTTCAAAGGATAGAGTGCTTACCACATTTGCCTTGGTCCTTGATACCAGTAACTGCACCCTTTTTCCTCCAATCAATGAAGGGAGGAAGGATGTCAGTCTTCTCATGTCTGAACTCAGTCACCCGCCTTGGACCATGGAACATCCGGTAATGGCTAACCTTTGAGCTCCTTGTACTCATGAACTCATGGTTAGTCATATCGGTATACTTGTTCAGTTTCAACTTGTACGGCTTGTCCATCTGGTTCACCTTGTGGATATGTTTCAGATTCTCCTTGAACACATTGAAACGCTTTTGCTTCTCCTTAAGGTCACGCGAAATAATGTGGTGGCTCGTCCATCTCTCATACAAGTCCCACAGGCTCTCCTCGGAGGCCAACTCGCTCTCTTGGTAATCGAAACTGCCCGAAAACCAGAGCCAACGAAAGTACAACCAAGATGAACTTCCCTATATCCATATGGACTTCAATACCATAAAATGCAGATTTTGTAGGGGAAATCCTTTTGCGGTTGTGAAGACCAAGCATTCTATGAGAACGAACTATTGATGTATGATGCGAGCATGCCCCTTTATGGTGATAAAGGCAAGGAGTTGGCATCTCAACTTTACAAATCTTTAACCAGAAATTGAGGCAAAAAGGTGTTATTGTTTTCGGAGATAATTCTTTGCAACTATTTTTAGAGGCGAATTTCTGACAGTTTGCGTGTAATTATCAACAATCTACATGCTAACCCACGTTGCCTTAGCTTAACTTGTACGTAGAAGGAGACAGATTGATTATGTACTTGAAAGTGCCAGGCGGCATAGAACACGATTTCCTGCAAGTCCTGGAGAAACAGGGCTCAAAACTGCCATGCCTTCTCTTCCAAAGATCCAATATTTGTACACGCTGCTCATACACATGGTACACATATCTAGTATTTGGACAGCACTAAAGAAAAGAAAGATTTATGCATGAAGTATGTGTTAAACATCTTTTCTTTTCATCAGAAAGAACGTACTTTCCAAAGCTTACTAGTTGCCACCCCCTTTCCATCTTGTCTCATTTCTATGTACTTTTGGGAGGAAGAAGGAAAGATCGGATAAGGAGTGAACCATTCACATCGGTGCTCCAACTGAAAGGCTTTTCTTGGTATAGCATGCACATGAAAACAATCATTGGCTGAAACACATCCACCTTGCAATGGCTAAAATACAGCTACGCATAAGAGTGTGGGGAGACATGCAGCAACAACCTATAGCAGTCTGCTCTGGGTAGTTCCTGGGAAGAATTGCTTGAACAAAAAATTAAACTAGCAAGTCCTCAGTAGAGTCAGCACCAGCAGCTATGCTTGGTCTATGCATTCATCATCGTTGACATGGTATCATTGGGGAAAGTTGGCTTTGTGAGGGCAGACATACATAATAAAGCCACACACTTAAAAAACATCACACCAAACAGAAATGGCTAAAATCAAAGAGTAACCTTAATCGTTAGCCTTGAAATAGAATGAATCTGGTTTTTTGAGATACTTAATATTTGAATATTGATCAATGACCTTCCATCATGTCTAAACATGGTAATAAACCATCAATCGTTTATGGAGTTGACAGTAACCACGTGTCAAGCATATAATACGATTGTTATACCATCAAAAAGCATCATTGCCGATGCGTTGACAGCAAGTAGATAATGATAATGCTAATGAAAATGTGTTTTAAGGTAAAATCTGATCTTTGCTGCTTGACTATAACAAATAACAGCAAGAGATGAAAACATTAAGAAACCCATGTATTGCTGTTTCCCATCTGTATATATATTTTCCTCCATGCTAGACTTAAAAGAGTATTCGGTAAGCATTTGATACTTATATTTCACAAGAACACGTATATCAAATAAGTAATGTTTACAGAATGTCCTAAGACTATTTGTTTACATCCTGTTTGGTAGAGGATGGTAAAGAACAGGTATCCAAGGGAAACAGCTTACTTAGTTTTAGGTAAGGGCTGCTAAATCATGTTAGAGGAGGAAGGTGGTGTGCATCATCAATATCAGCAAAGAAAGTTCCACATTCCTCTACATTTCTCTCCATAAACAATGTAATACTACTATTATTTATCTCTCCCTCCTATTGCACTCTGATAAATTGTTTAGCTTCATCTGAAAAAGAAAAGCTAGAACTCGGACTCTCACTCTTTCAACAAGAGAGGTTAGCAGTCAAAATCCTACAAAATTTAACAAACGAAATGCATTCAATAGTCAAGAAAAAGCTATTCATCAATTACCAACAATGCTAAATGATTTGTCTTCATCATGAAGAATGAATTTGAGAAAGGCACATGCATAACATAAACACGAAAAAAGAAACAAGAAGCAAAGTCCGTCAGATTTGGAATAGATGAGAGATGGCATTTTATAAAGCAGAAGGAAACAACAATTCATCCATGGCACCCAAGCATTTAGGCATTGGTTGGTACATGATCTCCTGCCTATCCCTGCCTAAGGAGCAGGTTTGAATCCCCTGTTTGAATCCCCTTTCCCCAATTATATGTATATATATAACCAATTCGTCCGTGACATTCATGGAGTTATCCAGCTCATCAAAGGCAATATTATGCTTTCGACCACAATTCCATTGAGTCTAAATTAAAACAATTCGGCAAAAAATAAAGCAAAAAAAGAAAACAGGAACAACATGTCCACCGGCACTTGAACGCATAATTTACGCGAGAGGATCATTCTGCTTGGCTTTCTGAAGCAGCTCTTCCCTCACTCTCCTGATCTCCGCTTCTTTCTCCAGTCTCTCTTTCTGCAACCACAATAATTATTAAAATAAAAAAATTACAGAATCTAGGGTTTCAACTTTTAATCTATTTGCAAATAATAAAAAAAATTTAAGAATTTAAATGGAAGAAGTGCATTTCAATGGCCATATTTCCATGACCTAATTCAGATATAAAACTAAAATAGAGATTGGAATGTGCAAATTTAGGGAAAGGTAAACAAAAGTGGGGTTGGGACCTTTTCGTCTTGGTGAAGGGCGATCCAGACGTGCACTTTATCCATGGTTTGCCAGAAAACAAAGGCGCCTAATGTCATGGCGAAGTAAGTGGCCACTTTCACCATTTTTCTCTTCTCTTCTTCACTAGCTTTGAATTTGCAGGGGGAGGCTGTCGAGTTGAGGTTGGATTCTCAGCCGACTGTTCAATTCGCAGAGGAGATAAATCACAGTCGTTCGCCGAGGAATTTTATGATGTAGTTGGTCTTATTTTTACCTCGAATGCACTTTACTTTCGTGCCGTCCATCCCTGAAAATATGTGCTGGCCCGGCCCAGCCCGAGCTGAAAAAATGTGGGTTGGGCCGAGTCAGTCTATTTTTTATATGATTCATCAAAATCTCAACTCAGCTCGTCCCTTGTTAGTTTATGAGTTGGGTTGAGTCAATTTATTTTTATTTTTTTTTAAAATTAATTTTTATAATTTTACTTGATAAATTTTTATTATTAATAAAATTATTTTATGATTTAATTTATAAATTGAATAATAAAAACATGTTATAAATAAATAAATTACACTAAATATAAAAAAATTAATAAATTACATAATAAAATTTATCTTTAACACAGACTACTATCTCATAAATATAAGTATATAACCAAATAATAAAAATTTAAGACTCATTTATATCCTCTTCAATATTCATTCTCAAGTAAAACATTTAAATCTTATTTAGACAACAATGATGTCTCAAAGTCTGAATTATTATCAATTTATCATCTAATATTCATTACCATAAAAGAAAAAGAGATAATAAGTTTTAATCTAAATTAAAATTTTTAATTTGACAAGTGAAGATTAAAGACATTGAAATATATAAAATAAACAATACTATTGGTAACTAAATTATTAATTTTACATAATCAAATATCTAAAATTATTAAATTAATTAAAATTATTTTTTCTGACCCATAGGGTTGGCCTTGCCCCAGCCCACATTAGCCCACTGATTTGATGGGTTGGCCCATTTAGGCCCGGTTCTAATATAGATCAAAATTTTTCAATCTAACTCACTTCATATTTAATAAAAAATAAACCGACCTGATGGGTCAGGACCATTTTGACAGATCTAATTAAACGACATCATGCTGAATTTTTGTTTTTTTTGTTAGGAGCACATGTTTGGTACATTGAAATATATAAATTTTAAACAAAGTGTTCAAAAAAATTCATGTGCTATTCAAAATAAAAAAATTTAAATAAATCTTTATTTTTTATTACTTTTAATTAAATTTTTATATTTTTATTTTCGATCAAATAATCTCTTATAGTTAATAGTTGATTAATTACTATTAATCAAAATATCATTTGTCATTTTATGTCTATATGACGTTAACGTTACGTTGATGTAAAAAGTAAAAAATATTATATTATCATTCAGTATAACATGTCAATATATCATATCAGTGTTATGTGGTGATTTGACTAAATCAAGTATTGACTTAAAATAAAAATATAAAAATTTATTTGATTTAAAATAAAAATACAGAGACTTTATTGTAAAATTTATTTGAATTTATTTGAATAATTTAAGAATTTTTTAATTATTATGCTTAAATTTTATATATTGTCAATAAATAATACGTTGTCACCTTGTTATTATATAAATATAAAATTAAAAATGATCTAATTAAAAATAAAAATTTTAATAAAGAGAAAATCTAATTGAATGTGGAATTAAAATTTTTAATAATCAATTTTTATATTATCCTTTTAGAAAGTGAAAAAGAAGAAAAAACAACAAAAAATAAAATATAAAAAGGCAAAATGGCAGCCTGGTTGGGAATGAAGACTGATATAACATGTTAAAAGTTTTAATAGGATGAAACTTACAACATCGATTGAAATGGCTTATATTATTAGCTGTTAACTGACGGGGGTTTCATATTCACCCTAGGCGATTATTGCTGGAAGGGTAAGACCAAGGCGTAAGGCCCTTAGCTACTTGCTGCGTTCATGGTTGTTGGAATTGTTATAGTTTTCATGCGTCATGTTATATTTTTCCTTCGAGAGGCAAAAATGATTGGGGAATTTTTGGGTTTGGCTTGAAATCAAAGTTAATAAGCCATCCTCTTTCAACGTATTTGGCTGGGGAAATGAAATATAAAGCTATTGCTCACTATTCTTAAGCTCCTTCTAGTAATTTATTTATTTCCCAGGAATGAAGAAACTTAAATAGCTCTGGTCAAGGAGATTTCCCGCAAGGCTTGGGTTCTTGCGTCAACTCATGCATTTCCTCTTCCTCAACATTGTAATGCCCATCCATATTTCATTACTTTAACATGCGATGAAATTTGCAGAGAGCCACTGCGTGAAAACCACAAGTATAATGCCTACTAGATGACTCGTACCCTTGGGCCTTCGAGTCCAATTGAATTTTTATTATACATATTGTCTTTTCACCTCGTTAGTTTGAGCAATAGTATCACAAATCCCATGGAGATTTTCATATTGGCCTTATAAAGTCCAAATTATTAAGAAAACTGACTAAGTCGAGAATCCATTAAAAATTAAAAACTCTGTTATGAATATAAATGAGTATTCATTGTATTTTATAACATTCAATATATCTTTTCATATCCAATGTATATAATTATGTTTGTACATTTTTTTTTTGGATTTCATTCAATATATATACATTCTTATTTACTAATTCATCCTTTCTATTTATGTAAATTCATTTCCTCTCCATTTATGTGTACTTATAAATAAAGGCATTGTAGTTAATAGTAGATATACTAGAACAAGAAATGAAATAGAAAATCATTTTACATTCCTACTACTTCTTTCTGAAAATTCTCTTTCAAAGTTATAATTCACAAAATGTTATTAGTACGAGGTTTTAACTAATTGAAAAGTTGTCAATATAGATACAAATGGGAATCACTGAGAAAGGGGGAGATGTCTATTTACTTGATAGTGCAACGACACATACCATATTTTTTGACAACAACATTGCGTAAGGTAAATGTTCATACAATATCAGGTCTCGTTGGGATTATTGATGGTTCTAAAAATATCACAATTATTTTGCCAAATGGCATCTCCTTATACATCAATGATGTAAATAATAAAAATATTTTAGATATTTCATAATTAAGCATTAATGTCATTCACATGTTTAGAGCCTCGTTTTAAAAATTAATAAGCTCATATGTAATTATGATCAAAGTTAAAAAAATCTATGTATTGTACCAAAGAACAATATAATGTCAAGCTATGGGGACTTTGCTAACATCGGGCAACTATCCTTGAAGACTTCGAAATGTAACATCAAAAGTTCAACGAGATATTTAAACCCAAAGCTTAAAAATAAAAAAAAAATTCAATAGATAGATTGCTTCATCTTTGACTTTAACATCGTTTAGACCTTAATTATATAAAATTAATTTTTAGTTTGCAACCCGTGAAGGAGAGAAAGGAACTAATGACGATGACTAAAGTCTTTAAATTTTTTTTTATATCGAAATCAAACCAAATACCCGCATAAACAAAACCATGAAATTATTAAAAATCTACACAACAATCTCCATTAACAAAGAAGTCACCTTGACAAAATAATATGCTTTAGTATCATTACCAAACCACAAACACATAATCGAAAGAGAAATTACAAATCACCAAAAATAAAAATCATTCAAAGAAATCCACAAACAAATAAAACAAAATTTAATCAAAAACAATGACCAAAAAATTAACTAAAATACAAAAATCATAATGGGCAAAAAAATAAAATAAAATAAGGGAGACACAACTTAAAATATCGATCAGACGTGGGAGTTGGGGTTTATTAAGGTGCATGTTTGGATTGGAACCAAAAGAAAAGAGGGAAAGAAGGGTAATCGACATCAGTAGCCGCGACAAAAGTAGAGAAAGAAAAAAAAACAAAAGGGAAAAAGGTTAGAACATAAAGGTTTTCTTTGAAGGGAAAAGGGAAGAAATAGCGAAAAAAATCGTTAAAAAGAAAAAGGAAAATGAAGAGGCAAAAGTAAGAGGGAGAAAGTGGCTATAAATAATTTAGAGAAAAAAAGAGAATACAAATGGCGTCTGTTTAGGGTTTCTTTCTACATAAGATACTGCAAAATGATATGATATTTAACCACGAAAATTAAAAAAAAAAGAAGAAAAAAGGCTGTTGCAAGGCAGATAACGTAAACAAATCAGTTTAAGGGTTTTTGAACCAGTTCTAGGGTTGCCACTATACTTGTTTTTAGGGTTTAAACTAAGTCAGTTCAAGAGTTTGTTTGATCGATTTTGGAGCGATTCAAAAATTGGGCAAATCAGTTCTAGGGTTATCACCAAACCGGATATAGGGTTCAATTGGACTGAATTTAAGGTTTACACTAAACCGGTTCAAGAGTTTGACATACCGATCCTAAGGTTAATGAGATCCATTCTAGGTTTTCCTTGGATTGGGTCTAAGAAACATTGGTTTTGAGAACCAGTGCTATGGACAACTGTATTTTTAAATATTGTTTACTTGTATGAAATTTATATATGGTCAAATCTTACATATTTATAAGATTATATTTTATAAGTGTGCAAAGTCTATTATGTCTCAAGTACAATAAGACATTAAGAAATAGATTAAAAAAAAAATAAAGAAATTTAATTATTTCAAAAGCTAAGGAATCCAGTTGGAAAATTAGCAGAAAATTAGGTGCTGCTTAGATCTGCTTAACCCAAGCAATCTTTTCTTACTTGACTTGAAAAATTGAGCAAAGAGAAAAGTGCAATCATATTGTCTTACCACTTCTTCGCTAGAGTGGTTGAAACGGGTAGCTGGTCTATGATTGGTATGACTAATACTATAAATGATTAGACATAGTGTGAGCAATGAGCAAGTTGAGCTCAAACACTGATAGCATTTCTTTGAAATCGAACCGTCAACTGAATCAACTTTTCTCTAACCAAACCTCTTAAATAGGTTTGGCTGTTCAGAGGCAAAACGATACCAACTAATGATAAATCACACTGGTAATGCTTTGAACAAACAAGATTTTGTAAATTCAACGATACTATTGGAAATATGAATTTAAGAGATTGAATTCGGGATTTAGTTTACTATATAAATTGTGAGAATAAAATGTACATATTATACAAACATTAATTAAAATTTAATATATATTTGAAAAGATATAAGAATATAAACTTAAAATTCGCAAATTCATATAAATACAAAATAATCATGAAACCCATGTTTATAAATTTGAAGTCCAAATTCTGTATTTCTCTTGATATTCAAGTTCCCGAATGAAACCTAACTAATTTTTTTTTCTTTTGCCAATTCAGTGTATGGGTGGCATTCCATATTGACCATTAGCCTAAAGGTGCAGTGCTTCACGTTACATTGATTCTGTCAACAAAATGTTGCCACCAATTGGCCAAACTTCAAAGGTAGAAGACAAGAACTCAGCGGCCAGTGATTCCCACGTTAGCCAAACTACAAAGGAGAATGCCACAATATAGTACTTTACATGTAAAACCCTAAAGCCTCGATGTGATATATATCTGAATTTCTAATGTGCTTTTCCCACAAGGGGCATCTTTCCTTTGAGGAGAGGAGAAAAATTTACATTCTGCCCTAAAATCATGTAGGCTTAGCTCTTTCCGAACAGATAAAATATACGACAAAGCAGCACCAAGAAAACTGAGGAACAAAACGAGAAAAGTAAAAAAACTAAAGGAGATGGAAAAGGAGCAATTGCAGGCAGGTTAACAAGAGGAAGGTGAAACACAAGAACCTGCAATTAGACCGCCAGGAAAATTTCGTTACTTAATGCCAATTTGGCCTATAGTTAATTAGTTTTTAAGCTGACTGGTTTGTATAAAGAGTTCCTTTCAGGAAAGAGAGGAATTTTAATATATAAATACATTACGTGCTCTATAAAGTTTTCTTTCCAGCTGAGAAGCTAATCAATATATTCGATTCTAAACCACTTTGTCTTAGACAAAGAGACATTAATATTATATCAGAAATCAGTCAATTTAAAAATTTTAAACCTCTAAATGAGGATTTAATAATGATTTTAATTATTCCCTAACATTTCCAAATTCAAAATTGAATTGTTGCACTGCCGAATGATCCTCAAGCTTTCCATTTTTCACCAGTCACCATTGTATAGATGTTAACAAGCAGATTTCGTGGACAGGGTCCATGTATATAGTAGATAGTTCACGTCCTGAACCAACAAGCTAGCCACACATGTCCAAAAAGGTGAGTTAAAAGTGCATTAGCTTTGGGTATTAATGGTATCCCAAATATAGATTCTCTCCCTCATTATACGTGCTCTTCAATACCAAAAATTTGGGTATTATTAATGAAGGAAAAGACAAGGATTTCTTGTTTGAGGATCATTTCTCAGCGTCGCAAAATCCTTACAAAGAAACCCAAGAAAGTAGAGAACCTTACTAGTTTGGAATTGTTGAAAACCAACAATCCCTTCGGGAATAAAAGTATGGACACAAGTGGCCGACTTAATTCAAAACATGAGAAATCCTCAATCCATTTGGCATCAAAAAATAGATAAGTAGGACACCAAGTGTCCATTCACCTGAAGCCAGGATACATAAAATGATGGGTATGATATAACATTTTTCACTTACCAAAGATCAAAATCAAGGAAACGAATTGAAGTTGGTGTTGGACGAAACTAGTGACATGGGGAGCAAAGGTGGTGGCCTCTTCCGCTATGCCGATGGGATAGACAAACTGCTGTTGCTGTTTGGAACTTTAGGTAGCATTGGAGATGGGATGATGTCCCCTGTCAACATGTACATTCTCAGCGGTGCGCTAAACGATTATGGAGCTTCCGATCAATCTTTCTCCAATGAAACAGCGGACAAGGTATAACAATTATACCTAACCTTTTTATTTATTTATATATTTTAATGCTAAACTTAGCAGCTTTTTCCCCTTTCTTTTTTGAAACAAAAAGATGATTTCATTGATTACTCATTGATAGCCAAGCATTTTGTTCCTGCCATCTGCTGGCAAGTTTGAGAGATCCTTATCTGCCAATGATAACTTTCTGATAACTAAAAGTGCATCTCCTTCGATTTAAAAGGTTTGACAGCTTCTAGAGCTTCTATAATACAGGCCTCAAGGACTAAATGAACTTTAATAGCAAGTGCTCCTATTAGTTGCCCTTCATGAGCCCTAATAATAATACCTATTCCTCCACATTTACGTTAAATGTCCAAGGCGCCATCAAAATTAACTTTGTGATGAGATATAGTTGGAGACATCTAGCTTCCTCTAGAACCAAAAGGTCCTGAGCCTGCTTAAAATCTTCAAGAAATAGAATTGACTTTTCTAAAATGGCCCTCAAATCCTGCTGCTTCTTATTTTTGAACTCTTGTTACCTGGTAATGGATCAATGACCAGGTTCTACAGAACGATTCTTATCGAGTAAATTATATTTATATCTACCCTGTAAAAATTAATGTACAGGACAAACTCTCATCTCGTTAGGATTATCAATCAATCTAATGAAACTGCTTGAAGAAGTCAAAATGAATGGTAACTCTTGCAAATTAAAACGTAGTATACACATGTTTATCCAGATTAGGTTTGAGGTCTTTTGGTTAGGATCATCTTAGCACCGTCTTAAATCTTAAAATACTTGATTCGTTATTAACTATCTGCCTCATCCTATCTACAGTATGCGCTTAGGCTACTTTATTCTGCAATTGGGGTGGGAATATCTGCTTTCATTGGTAAGTATAAATGTAACTTTCATTTCTATGCTTTAGTTTATTCACGGTTTCATCTAGCAAGTTGAAGTGACCACTTAAAGATAATCTTGGTTTCTTGTTTGAGAGACAAATGAGTGAAGCCCCTTCATGTACTCATAAAATGTCATTCTCTGTTGAAATTTGTATTTCTTACTTGTTCTTTGTACAGATACTGATAATTCAGTGAAGTCTTTCCGACTTAAGAGATGCAAAAGTTTCATTCCACTACCTACGTTCGTTTTCCAGAGGGAGTTTGTTGGACAAGAAGTGCTGAGAGGCAGGCATCTCGCATGAGAATGGAATACCTAAAGGCAGTTCTCAAGCAAGACGTTGGTTTCTTCGACAACCAAACGGCCTCTTCCTCTACATTCCAGGTCATCTCCACTGTCACTTCTGATGCGCATTCAATCCAAGATACCATAGCTGACAAGGTTATCAATTACCTCAGACATTTTTTTCTTTTTCCCTTTTGAAAAGTAAATGATTTTAATCCCATAAAAATTAGTGGATTTCTCTTAATTCAGATACCAAACTGCCTGGCTCACCTGACATCATTCATCTTAAGCCTTGTGGTTGCCTTCAAACTTTCCTGGCGAGTAACATTGGCTGCTTTGCCATTCGCGCTAATGTTCATAATCCCAGGACTTGGATTTGGTAAGGTACTGATGAACATAGGAGCAGAGATGAAGGCTGCTTATGGTAATGCTGGTGGGATTGCAGAGCAAGCAATCTCCTCGATCAGAACCGTATATTCATATGTTGCAGAGCAACAAACGCTAGACAAGTTTAGCGATGCACTTCAAAAAAGTATGGAGATAGGGATGAAGCAGGGTTTCACAAAAGGATTGCTGATTGGAAGCATGGGAATGATTTATGCAGCTTGGGCTTTTCAAGCCTGGGTTGGCGGTGTTCTTGTAACTGAAAAAGGAGAAAGCGGTGGCGCTGTCTTCGTAGCTGGGATCTGTATCATCTTAGGAGGATTGTGAGTTCCTTTCCATACTATTGTCCTTTTTCTTCTATTGTTTATCTGCAACAACTTTAATTCTCAAGAATCTTTGTTTCATTTCACGTGTAGATTTGGTTATTAATCAGAAACACTAAAATTCAATCAGAGGGGCATGCAGATATTAAAATTAGTGCTAGAAAATTTATGCATGTCAAAAGCAAGGAGTATATGCTTATTGAAATGAAGCTGTTCTCATCTGGCTTATTACCTCAGGACTACATTCACTTTTCCTTTGCATGATACACGGAACAGTACAAATGGATTTCTGCCAACGTTTGAACCTACTTTTATAGCATTGACAAAAAAATGCTTTCATAGGCTTCAGTTACCATTTATATATCGCAGGACAGCTTACAGCTTTGATTTTGAACATTCAGGGCTGTTATGAGTGCACTTCCAAATCTCTCTTTCATCTCAGAGGCAAGACATGCTGCCTCAAAAATTTTCGAGATGATTGATCGCAATCCAATTATAAACTCCGAAATTGAAAAGGCAAAAGTTCTATCACATGTGAGAGGATTAGTTGAATTTAAAGATGTAGACTTCAGTTATCCATCGAGGCCTGATGCCCTTATTCTCCACAAATTCAATCTTAAAGTGCAAGCTGGAAAGATGGTAGGTCTTGTTGGAGGCAGTGGTTCTGGCAAGTCCACAGTCATTTCTCTGCTTGAAAGATTTTATGACCCTATCAATGGAGATATTATCCTCGATGGATGCAAAATAAAGAAGCTCCAGCTTAAATGGTTGCGCTCCCAAATGGGACTCGTTAATCAAGAGCCTATTCTCTTTGCAACATCTATAAAAGAAAACATTCTCTTCGGTAAGGAAGGAGCATCAATGGAACTTGTAATAAGGGCAGCAAAGGCCGCTAATGCACATGACTTCATTGTAAAGTTGCCTAACGGATATGAAACTCAAGTAAGTCCTAATATGCTTTAGTTGATATAAGTTGAAGTTAATTGTTTTGCTGAATTAATAATTACTATTGCAAGTCAGGTAGGACAATTTGGGGTGCAACTGTCAGGAGGGCAAAAGCAAAGGGTCGCCATAGCCAGGGCTTTGATCAGAGATCCAAAGATTCTTCTGCTAGATGAAGCCACGAGTGCGTTGGATGCACAATCTGAAAAGATAGTACAGGAAGCCCTGGATCATGCCTCACAAGGAAGGACTACAATTGTTGTTGCACATCGTCTGTCTACAATCCGTAAAGCAGACTTGATAGCGGTTCTCCAATCAGGAAGAGTTATTGAATCAGGTTCTCACGATGAACTTATCCAAATGAACAATGGAGAAGGTGGGGCCTATAAGAAGATGGTGCAATTGCAGCAAACGCCAATGCAAAATGAAGCCTCTGATGGTTTCTATTATCCAACAGAAGGTAGAAACAACCTTAGGATGATGAGTGGCCAAACTCCGCAGACTCCAGTAAGTGTGAGATCTAGCTATCCCAGCAGCCCAGCGTACCCTCTCAGCCCAGCAAATGCTTTTAGCCCAGCATTTTCCATCACTGTGGCAAGCTCTGTCCAGATGCATTCCTATGAAAATCAAAGTGAGAACAACGTAAAGAATTCTTCTCACCCTCCCTTCTCTGGATGGCGTTTGCTTCAGATGAATGCACCTGAGTGGAAGAGAACCTTAATTGGGTGTTTTGGAGCTGTTAGCACCGGAGCAATTCAGCCAACCTATGCCTATTGCTTAGGAACAGTTGTCTCCGTTTATTTTATAAAAGATAGTTCCAAGATCAAATCAGAAATCAGATTCTACTGCTTGATTTTCTTAGGACTGGCAGTTCTAAGTTTCATCGCTAATCTCCTCCAACATTACAATTTTGCAATCATGGGAGAACGCTTAGTCAAAAGGGTTCGAGAACAAACACTTGCAAAAGTGCTTACCTTTGAGATTGGGTGGTTTGATCAAGATGAAAACTCAAGTGCTGCCATTTGTGCACGGTTATCTACTGAAGCCAGCACATTTCGATCATTTATTGCAGATCGTATGTCATTACTAGTTCAAGTTTTCTTTAGCGCTTCCCTAGCCTTTTTGTTTGCATTGATTGTTACATGGAGGGTAGCCATTGTTCTGATTGCCATTCAGCCATTACTTATTGGGAGCTTCTATTCTAGGAGTGTTCTAATGAAAAGTATGTCTCGAAAAGCTCAAAAATCACAAAATGAGGGAAGCCAGTTAGCAAGTGAAGCTATAGTTAACCACAGGACTATCACTGCATTTTCCTCTCAGAAAAGGATATTGCGTCTCTATGGAGCAACAATGAGAGGGCCCCAGCAGCAGAGCATCAAACAAGGATACATTTCTGGTTTTGGTTTGTTTAGCTCCCAATTTTTGACAACAGCCTCTATAGCACTGACCTTCTGGCATGGGGGAAGACTAATAAATCAAGGACTAGTGACGCCGAAGCATCTCTTCCAAGCATTCTTTATATTGATGAGCACTGGTAAAAACATTGCAGACACAGGAAGCATGACTTCTGATTTAGCTAAAGGTGGTGGTGCCATAAAAAGAATATTTGCAATTCTGGATAGGAGGAGTGAGATTGAACCTGAAGACCTCAAAGGAATTGAAGTTCAGCAAACTAATAAGGGGCAGATTGAATTGAAGGATGTATTCTTTTCTTACCCAGCAAGGCCGACCGAAATGATCTTCACAGGCCTGAGTCTGAAAATTGAAGCAGGAAAAACAATGGCACTCGTGGGACAAAGTGGATCAGGCAAATCCACTATAATTGGGTTGATTGAAAGATTTTATGATCCGCAAAGTGGATCCGTCTTGATAGATGAATATGATATCAAGAGATACAACTTGAGAAATTTGAGGTCACATATAGCATTAGTGAGTCAAGAGCCCACCCTTTTTGCAGGAACTATCCGTCAGAACATTGCCTATGGCAAAGAGAAAGTTTCAGAAGCTGAAGTCAGGAAGGCTGCTATCATAGCCAATGCTCATGAATTTATAAGGTATTCATTACTTGGATTAAACATTATACAACTCCATAACTACATATACCAATCCTGTCAGTGTTTTGACAAAAATGTATTAATCTGATGCAGTTCTATGAAAGATGGCTATGACACTTACTGTGGTGAAAGAGGAGTTCAGCTATCGGGAGGCCAGAAGCAAAGGATTGCACTGGCTCGAGCCATACTAAAGAACCCAATGATCCTTCTCCTAGACGAGGCAACCAGTGCCCTTGACAGCGAGTCAGACAGCCTAGTCCAGAAAGCACTAGAGAAGATGATGGTTAGAAGAACTTGCGTAGTTATAGCTCACCAATTGTTCACCATACGAAAGGCAGATTCCATAGCCGTGATAAAGAATGGGAAGGTAGTAGAACAAGGATCGCATTCCAGGCTCCTATCTATTGGTCGGGCTGGGGCTTACTACTCTCTAATCAAGCTACAAAGTGGCCAATCCCCTTACAGGTGAACAACTGCAAAAGTGTGCTCTAATCAAGCTAAAAAGTGGCCCATCTCCTAGCAGGTGAACAACTGCAGAAGTGTGCTCAAAAAGTATAAACCTGTATGGGAACAGTTTTTGTTTTCAATTAAGAATGAAGTAGGATTTAATCTGAAATACATGGTGCTTATACATCAGGTTGAAAGTGTTCTGTGCTTTGCTTGTGTGATGTAAAATATGCTCAAAATTAAATACAAAATACAAATAAAGATTACGTGTAAGTATATACGATTGCAATAAGTAATATAGTGATAAGTTGAGTTTGTGGATCTCTCGAGGAGTTGGTTTACTAATTGTTACAAATTACAAAAATTAAAACAAGTTAATTTTACCTAAACATCAAACTTTGAGAAATGATTAAAAAGTAATCTAATTAACTATTTCTAATCGCAAAAATGCTAATAACAAATTGAGGTGGAAGTAATAGTTTAATAGTTTAAGATTATGATATCTTTTTATATTTCACTTGAAATTGTGTTTGCTTAATTATTTAATGTTAATAGAAATTTATGCTAGTTTAGGATCTTAATGCATGTGTAATTCTCCGTTGAGATATTACACAATTGCCTAACTTAATTGCATTGTTATATGTCTATTAGAAACAACTAAATTAAGTTATTTAATCTAAGGTTCTAAAAATTGGCTATATGTGGCAACTAAGCGTATGTCTATCCTAATTGTACATTAAAACACTTAAATTCATTTCTAAGTGTACTGAATACACATTAGCCAAATTAAGGTTTAACTTAAACTAACTCTTTCAAGTATCATCTAAATATCTAATAAATTTAAATGGCGATCAAACAAATAAATGGACAATAATTTCATATTTAAGTAAACATCAATGTTTACAGAGAAAATAAGTAATAAATCAACACAATATCCAAGTTACATTTTAAAATCCATCATAACCCTAGATTAAGAGTTCTAACTCAATATACTCAAAATACGAATACTAATTTCAGCAAAATGAAGCATTTCTACAAAAGAGTAGAGATACAATCAAATCTAGAATGAGAAATTCTTTGAAGTAGCATTTTGATCTTTCAATCTCTTGATTTCATCTTTTTTCCCTTTTTGGTGTCAACGTTCTTTTCCCAAATTAGTGTCTGAATCCTGTTTTATTTTTGAGCAAAAAATTGACCATTTAATGTAAAATCGAATGACCAAAAATGTGAAGAGTCAAGTGTTGGTGCCCAGACACCCAAGGTTCTATCCTTGGCCTTTTCAAGTTCTGTGCAGCACCTTGGGTGCCTAGGCACCCAAGCTGTTGTCCACACTACATGCAATCTGCTGCAGTCAGTCAAATTCCTCTACATCTTTTATCATGATCCCTTTTGAATTGGGTGAAGTTCTAAACGTCAAAGTTGTAACTCTTCCTCCTAACTTTCCATAAATTCAAGAATCGTGTCGATCGGAGTTTTGTTGCTGAAGATATGCTTCAATTACTATAGCACAGTCTAAGGTCAACTTAAGCAAAAGTGCATGATCTTTACAAATTTGATTTCCAAACTTTTTTGCACCTTTAGCACGTATAGCATAATCAATAGAAAGTATAAACAAGATTTAATAATATGAAAATAAACTCAAATTACTTAATTAAACTACTAAAGCATGCATAAAGTAAATTAATATTAAAAAAATGTAAAAATAAGACCTAAATTAATTAACAACAAAAAAATATTACTCATTTTTAAGCTCTAAAAAATGCAAGATAACTCTATAAAATAGAGTAATTAGAGAGTTGATTAAATGTTCCCTCCATTATGTAAAACCCAAATTAAGAGTAATGTAACATCTCAACGTCAATTTTGATCTCTACATCAAAAGAATAAACCCACATATAGAATATCCAGAAAGGTGATAACAAGAACTAGCAAGGTTTGAGAGGGAAAACTTCTTCTAGTAAATAAAACCGAATGGAAGTTCCCTGCCCCTTGTTTGAGCCTTATTGGTGCCCCTTCTCTAATTTAATGCCAAGTGTCCTTAAAGTTTTAATTAAATGATAAAAGTTAGATAACGGTGTTAAACCTTAACTACATTAGGCTAACTAATAGTGTTATAAAGCCCTCGCCCTTGTTGTTGTGCTGCTGGAATACCTTGGGCTGGCTGAATAGGCACTACTTTTACGATTGGAAAACTCTTCTTCAATGACAACGTTGTTGCTTACAGAAAACAAAGAAGGATCGGGTTGCTGGAAGAAAGAACTTAGATTTGGTCATTTATGAAGGTTGTTTGCTCTATTACCATCGTTCCATCACTGTCGTTTCTCATTTAGTTTCCTAGTAAAATTAACAATGAGAAATAAATTGATAATTGGACAAGAAAATTCAAATTCTATAGAGATTTTGACAATAAAATGTAAGGCTATGAGAAAAGTTTTAAGTGTTTGCTTCAGAACAAAAAAAAATCCATCATCTTAGTTGTCGTCTTTTATTAAAAGCATACTTGCAGCAAAGTAAGGTTAGTGTAGCATTTTATTAAGATTACATTTGGTATATTCTTAGAGATGTGATTACTGGAAAGATAATTTTGTAACGTTTGTTATTATATGAAAAATTGATGATTGCAGGGATTTGATTGTTAAAAGGATTACATAGTAGTCTTTGGCTTGAAAACCCTTTACTGAAAATATAATATAAATTTACTAAATGTATGTTTACTAAGTACTCTGTAATAAACACTAAGGCTTTAGTTCACAGCCCAAAAGGAGAAACATTATTAATTCAAACAGATATGACTAGGTCACACACTGTCATACCTAGGACAATACAATGATATGAAGTCCAACTTCTAAACAGATAGAAAATAGAAGGAGCAACTAATCTAGTTACTATCCAAAACACTGAAATAAATCATGTGGCAGAATTTAAAGATGGTTCTGTAGAACTTGTCTTTAACCGACCACCAAGAATTCCTTCCATAAGGTCTTTTGAAACTCTCAACATAGAATCCCGTCAACTGTAACTACAGATTTCAGAATAGCTAGAGCCTCTATATCCTCAATACCTATTGTTAAGACAAATCTGTAAAGTATAAATAACTCTTCCAATATACCCCAACCAGTATATAATAGACAGGAAAACACTCCGTCAAATTCACCAAATATGTTTCCAACTTATTCTTCTATGACAAATAATCCAAATCTACCTCAAAATCAAGAAAATGAGTTAGAAATATTTGTTCTAGAAAAAGATTTTGAAATTAATAAGGGCTGGTGTAGAAAACAATTCTATTCATAAGAAAACAAGCAAAAAAGAAAAAATTATTTTAAATTATATGATCAGCAGAAAGATAAAATATTACAAAATTACTATAATTTCATGGAAAAACATAAAATATTAATAAAATTTTTTCATTGGTTTAAAGAATATAAAGAACTGCAAATAAACACTTTAAAAACCACCAATAAATGGCAAACAAACAAGGGAAAAATAGAAACATATCACCCTCTAATGACAGAATTACAATATTCACATAAAAAAATAGGTATAAGAGCTACTCCTTTAAGAATGAGATCACCGGATCTAGGAGAACCTATTACCTCAAAAGATATTAAAATGATAGTAGAACAAAATAATTTTACAAACTTGAACTTGCACACCATTTCTGAACAATTAGATACAATTGAAACAAAATTACAACATTCAACCCAAACTCAAAATATACAAATCCTTCCAAATACAGAACAGCCAATGAAACATGCATGTATACCTTTTGAAATACCCAATAGATACCAACAAACAGAAGGCAACCAAATTTTAAATGAAATAGAAAACAGACTTGGAGCCTTAGAAAGCCAATACTCAGGAATAGTAGCAGATACTCTCCAAAGACAGCTCCCAAATTCAATACTCAATACAATAGATAATGATGACACAGATTCATCCAAAGAAGATATAAAAATTCAACAGATTAATAAAATGATCTGGAAAGAACCTTAAAAAATTTATTACCCAAAAATGACAGCCCTAGATATTAATATAGAAGAAAAACCAACATTTCCAAATAAATATAATGCCAACACCACTTATGAAAGGAATATAGATGGTATGTCATAATACAATATTCTTAGCATACTCCAACAAATGACAATGGTTTCAAATGTATACAAAACTCAAAATCAGACTGGTCAAATTACAGTTCACACAATAGCACACCTCTTAGTTGTTGGTTTTACAGGGCGATTAAAAGGATGGTGGGACAATTATCTCACCATAAATCAATAACAAGAAATCCTAAAAGCTGTTAAAAGAGATAATGATGGAAACATTATAACGGACAGCGAAGGAAGAGAAATCCAAGATGCAGTAGCAACATTAATCTTTTCAATATCAAAACATTTCATAAGAGATCCTTCATATGTCAAGGATAGAAATTCAGAATTGTTATCAAATTTAAAATGTAAAAAATTAACATATTTCAAATGATACAAAGATATATTCATGACAAGGGTAATGCAAAGAACAGATAATAATCAACCGTTTTAGAAAGAAAAATTCTTAACTGGCCTCCCAACATTATTAGGAGAAAAGGTTAAGAATCAGCTTAGAGCCACATTGGAGTATCTTTCGTTTTGTATCTTTCATTTTTCTTAATCTGTATTTGCCAAAATCTAGATTTCATATCAAATTTTGAAAAAATTTTTGCATTGCAGAGTTTTTGAAGTACATCTTTTTTAATTGGAATTGGATATCTGATCCATTCTAAAGCTTTATTTAAAGGTTTGTAGTTTATTACTAGTCTAGGTGTTCCTCTTTCTATTTTTGCATTTTTGTTTACATAGAAAGCTGAACAACTTCAGGGCGATGAACTTTTCCTAATTAATTTCTTATCTAGTAATTCTTGTATTTCTTTTTTGCAGAAATTTTTCATTTCTTGATTCATCTGTATTGCTCTATCTTTTGTTGGAATTTGGTTTTCATCAAATTCTTTTGTATGGTAGAGTTACTTGGTGTTTTTTTCTTTCCCAGAAAACATTTGGTACTTCAAAACAAATTGTTTTTTCAATTTCTTCTTTGATTTTGTCAATTCTTTGGATATTTTCTCTTAGTTGTAATTGTTGGTTAATTTTTTCAAAAGAAATTTCTTCTTTTAAGTAATTAATCTGTTCTTGTCTGTATTCTATTAAAGAATTTACTTGACTTTCATGGATTGATAGTATTTTTAGTAAATTGAGATTTCTGATTTTTGATTTTTCTACAAAAGGAAAGCTTATTTTGGTTTTTAATATTTTTGTAGTTATTGCTCTATGTTTAACTTTGAAAGGTTTTAACATAGAAATGAATAGTGTTCCTAGAATTATATCTTGTGTTATATCTTTGACCACTAGAAATGGTGTCATGAACTTAATTCCTTGATTAACTATCTCTGTTTTGACAATTTTTAAGTTATTTTTAATTTTCCTCCGTTTGCTATCTTTAGTCCTTCTGAGATCCTGTCATAATATTTTGTTGGAATTAACCCCTTTTTTATACAATTTTGATCAGCACCTATGTCAAAGAGTGCTATGGTATTCATTTTGTATTCTTCATTGATTAGAATTGTAATCTTTATCAAATATATTTGGATGGCTACTTCTGTGAGTACCATCATATAATCTTGTGTTTTTTAGTTTTTTGCTTCTAATTCTGAAGTGTCATGGTCTTCTTGGAGATCTTTAGAAGTTAGCTAGCCCCCCAACATTATTAGGAGAAAAAGTTAGGAATCAAATTAGAGAAAATTATAAAGGAATAATTCCTTATAAAAATTTAACATATGGTGAATTAATAAGTTTCACTCAAAAGGAAGGACTAAAAATTTGTCAAGACTTAAAATTACAGAAACAATTAAAAGGAGAAAGAAAATTATGTGCAAAAGAATTAAGATCTTTTTGTCAACAATTTGATATAAGGCAAGAATATTCTTCAAAATTACTGTTCATCGAAACCTATGAAACAAAGAAAACATAAAAGAAATCTCCAAAAATATTATAAAACGACAAAATATAAAAACTATAGGAAATTAAAAAGAAAAAATAAACAATCTAAACAATTGGATAGGACCATAAAATCCTTCAAATGCGGTAAAATAAGACATACATCTAAATACTGTAAGATCAGAAGAAAAATTAATCAACTCCAATTAGGAGAAGAAATTGAACAAAAAATAAATGAAATTCTGATACAATCTTCCACAGACACAGAAACTCTTTAAGAATTACAGATAGGTGAAATCCAAACGACATCTCAAACCTCCTCATCAGAAACCAAGATTGAAAATTTAATTCAAGTCTTAACAAAAAACCAAGAATTCATAATCGAAATCATAGACAAAATTCAAGATCCAACACTTAAAAGAGAATATCTAGAGAAATTAAGGTAAACTATAAAATCGTCCACTGAGAATAAATTACAAAAGATATCAGAACAAGATCCTATATACAATATTAAAAATATAATCTTTGATTAATATGAAAGGTTGATCTAATTTGATTCCTAACCTTTTCTTCTAATAATGTTGGGAGGCCAGCTAAGAATTTTTCTTTCCAAAACGGTTGATTATTATCTGTTCTTTACATTAATACAATGGGAATCAAAAGATACAAAACAGTATTTATAGTCCCATTTGGTCAATATGGATGGAATGTAATGCCTTTTGGTCTCAAAAATACACCTTCCGAATTTCAAAGAATAATGAATGAAATATTCAACCCTTATTCTCAATTCATAATAGTCTATATAGATGATGTTTTAGCCTTCTTAGAAAGTATAGGAAAACACTTAAAACATCTCAGAATATTCATCAACATAATCAAAAGAAATGGTTTAGTTATTTCTAAATCCAAAATAAGTTTATTCCAAACCAGGATCAGATTTCTAGGACATTATATAAAGGAAGATATGTAACACAAGGGACAATTACCCCAATAGAAAGATCAATAAAATTTGTTGACAAATTTTCAGACAAAATAACTGATAAAACTTAGTTATAAAGGTTCTTAAGTAACCTTAATTATATAATTGATTTCACCTCGGTTTAAGCAAGATATGTAAATCGTTACACCAAAGACTTAAGAAAAATCCAACACCTTGGACAAAAACCCACACTAAAATAATACAACAAATCAAACAACATGTTAAAGAACTTCCATGTCTACACCTAGCAAACCCTGATGTACATAAAATTGTAGAAACAGATGCCTCAAAGTTAAGGATATGGTGGAATATTAAAACAAATCAAAAATAATAAGGAACAAATAGTTCAGTTTACTTCTAGGCACTGGACTCCAGCATAGCAGAATTATAGCACAATCAAAAAAAAAATTTTGTCAATTGTTTTATGCATTTCAAAATTCCAAAGTGATTTATTAAATCAAAAATTTCTTTTAAGAATTGATTGTAAATCTGCAAAAGAAGTTTTGCAAAAAGATGTTCAAAACATAGTATCAAAACAAATTTTTACCATATGGCAAGCAGTTTTAAGCATATTTGACTGTTCTTTTCAAACATTACGCTGACCAAAATGATCCAACATTAGTAACCCATTCTATGACCCAAATTTTAAAAGTTTTAAGGCCAATAGATTAGGGAGAAAATCTCAATCATTTCAAAAGATTTTCTATAAGTTTTTCAAACACAATAGACCATTGTCATGTCTTTAACTATTGGGATTACCAACAGGCATGGTTCAATACTTTTCTCTATAATAATAAACATAATCGGCATTCTTTGTTAATGTTCTTCAAATTCGGTTATAAATACAAATTTTCAATTTGGTTTTCTCATCGGTGGAATTGGTTTGGTCCTTTAAGAGAAATTCTTCCACCCAAAATAGATGTATTATATGAAAGATTTTCAAAAAACTTTCAACTTGAAGAAGATCAGGCAAATTTACATGTTTCTATCTATTTTTTCTCAAAATTAATCATCTCATGGATAACTTCATGGGATTATGCTTATGAAACAGATACACATTCTGGTGCACCGATGATTATTCGGACATTCAGAATAAAATGATAAGACAAATTTGATGACAAAAAATACAATCCCTAATATTTGCTTTCATAGTTCGAAAAGAATCCAAGACTCTACAAGAATTCTCAAAATTCTCAAGAAAATGCCAAATTTTTACAAGCCAAATTCAACGCCAGTGCAAGATTAGCTCAAGCCAAATCAAAAATTGAGTACAAGAAAATTATGACAGAAATGCTCAGTTCATTAGATTCTGATGAAGAAAGAGAAGAGACGGCTTTGTCTAAAGAAACTGCAGACTTATCTCAAGACGAAGACTATATTCCTTCAAAAAGAAAAAAGTAGAAGAAGCATCAGATTTCCTACCACCAGAAATCATGCCAACTAAAGCAAGATCCAACAGAAGCAAGATTAGCATATTTCCCGCTACCTCCGGAAATCATGCTACCGATAAAGTAAAAGCAAGAAGGAACTGCTTAAACAATAGTAAAAGTAAAAGCAACATGCACCGAAAGTTGCCACAGTAAAAGTCAATAGTATTCGAAAGAAGTACCGACAAATGAAATGCATCGACAAATAAAATTCAAATTAAAGCAAAATTGCAATGTAAAGAGTCGGCTATATAAGACTTTTCAATATCCTCAAAGGGGGAGAAGTTTTAGAATTTTTTCATTGGTTTGAAGAATATGAAGAACTGCAAATAAACACTTTAAAAAACACCAATAAATGGCAACCAAACAAGGGAGAAATAAAAACATATCACCCTCCAATGACAGAATTACAATATTCACATAAAAATATAGGTATAAGAGCTACTCTTTTAAGAATGAGATCACTGAATTTAGGAGAACCTATTACCTCAAAAGATATTAAAATGATAGTAGAACAAAATAATTTTACAAACTTGAACTTGCACACCATTTATATATATATATATCCAACCCATTCTCTTGACTTTTCCTCTTCCATGGGAAAGTCACTTTCCCTCTTTGGTCTTGCAAGGTCATTATATTATAAAAGTACCACACCAGACGTGTTAAGGTGATTATATTCAATTAAAAATTTTAAAAAATACGTAATTTCCTTAATACCAAACGGGAGTTAACATTTTCGCCATGCCTTTTTTTCTATCAATTTTTTTGGTGCAAATAATATTATTGTGAATCTTTTTCTTTCTTTTTTTTATTTGCTAAAAGAATCTGTGATCATGAGTGATGTATTGAACTCTCCATTTTAAGAACTTTGGACAATTCCCTTCTAAACCAAGTATTTATGTAATACCCTTTAAAAAAATATATATCATCTTATTTGATAATTACAGATATAGCCTTAGGATTATTAAAAAAAAAAGAAGAAACGATCTTTTTGAAAATAAAGTAAATATATTTTAGTTGGTGTCAGATTACGTTATCATGTTTAAAAAAAAATCAGTCAGTTTTACCTTATCGTATTTTAAAAAGAAAATCTGTCAGTTTTATATTTAGCACATTTAAAAGAAAAACAGTCAATTAATCTTAAAAGTAATTAGTTTTATCTCAACATGTTTAAAAGAAAAGCAATAAAAAACATTACTAGAAGTTAACCCAATTTCATCTTGTCAGACTTAAGAGAAAGACAGTTAAAAGAAAGAGAAAAAGAAGAAAGACAAAAGAAAGGGAAAAGTGTTCAAGGAATTTCTGATTAAGGTATGAATAAGGTTGTATTTTCTTAATTTAAGCACAAAACTCTAAATTATTTTGTGTTTCTTTAAATTTTAGTCAAATCTTACACTGTTTTGATGACTTTCCGATAGCATATGAGTACCGATGGAAAAGTCTTAAAAAGATCTTTCTAATGGTTTTTGTGGCATTTCGTTTGGCTTTATGGTTAGGAAGATACGAATTTTTGAATTTGACTAAAAATTTATTTTTAACAATTTTGATGATCCAACTTTAGGACACCTAAACTCCATATTCCAGTAACATTTTGGGTCATTTCTTTGATGATTATTTGTAGTATGAAATGAGATATTTAATTTGCCTTTAATGGCTTGATTAGGGGCTTCCTGTGTTAAGAGAATTAATGCCTTAAAGTTATTTTGTTGATACTGAAAACTCAAAAATCTAAGTATTTCTGTGACAATTTCTAGACTTTTAGCTTTCAAAACTTGGGAATTTGTGTTCTTTTTAATTGAAACAAATTTTGGTATTGTAGTATGATATGAATATTTCAAATTGGTGTTGATTTTATCATTGGAAATAATTCGGGTTAAAACAGCTCAAGGTAGGTCAAATGGTCATCTAGATTATAGAAATTTCAAAAAATAAAAAATTCTTTTTTAATTTTTTTTAAAATATGACTTTAATTAATATGTGATAAATTTTGTTGTAAACTTCATAAATATTGAATGTTTGATTTCTAATATATTTTTATGTCTAAAAGTATATATATGTATATTTTACAAACTTATTTCTTAAGTTAGTGAATTTCATAAAAATATCAAAAATTAAGAAAAAATTACAAACATGATTTTTATATGAAATTAATATTTTATTTCTATCAGCAATTAAAATCTTTTCTAATTTTATGGTTTAAGTTTAATTCTCAATTTTATTTGATTTTTATTAATTCAAAAAAAATCACCTTATTAATTGAAAATGTTTTTAAATTGCAATAGCGGTTGCTATCACCCTAAGTGCTTAAGATGGTCAACGGAAAGTCGCTTGTCAAATTTGTTTGTAAATACAGTTTTGAGTTTTATATATATTTCTTGAAATATTAGGCAACTACGAGGATTTTTTTATTTGCTGCTTGAAATTGAAATTGATAAAGTTAGGTAACTGATTGATATCACTTTGGTATTTTCACACATTAAAAATTAACCTCAATGTGAAACTGAATTTCATATATTATGTATAATATGTTTTGTTCTATGATTTGTAAAAATCGGGTTGAGTATGCAAAATGTATATATATGATTTTTGTGTGTTGGATTTTAGAATGTGAATTTTGTGAAATATGATTTTTGATTTTGAATTATGAATATGATTTTTTTTGTCTAACATATGCATGTATGATTATCTTTGTGATTACATATGTAAATATCTAGTTTGAAATAAATATACTTTTGATGTGCATGATATACGTTTTGTGAAAGTGAATATTACCGTTTTGTGAATTTGAGTAATCAGAAAATATATTTTGTTTTGTCTCCTAGTATGGCTATGTTATAATCTTGCCAATAGGGGTTAAACATTGGTTATGTCGACATGTATTATATGATTAGAGATTAATCTCCCAACTGCATCACCAATTACAAAATAGTGATACTTGTGATATCTATTTGGAGTAGCCAATGGTTATTTTTGATATACTTATGACCCATGCCATTAGAGTTAATTGTGGTTTCGATATGATTATGACCCATGCTACTGGGGTTAATTGTAGTTTTTGTTATGATTATGACCTATGTCATAGAGGTTAAGTATGGTCATAGCATGTTACGGGAGACTATTACAATCTATAATAATTGTGAAATCATATTTTATCCGTTATTTAAAAATTTTGGAATCAAGATAGTTCTGTTATTTGAATTAGATTACCGAAAATTTTGTTGTTGATATTTGTATGAGAATAAAAATTTTTAGCTTAAATGTTTTGTGCATGTTTAATTTGGTTGAAGGGATGTTAGTCACTTATTGAGTGTTGGACTCACTACTTCACCTTTTTTCAAGTTGTGATTTGATCAAACACGTGAAAAATTTCACGGAGTGACATTTGGTAGGTTAACATATGGTGTTAATTTACTTTAGGATTGTTTAAATATTATGAACCTTTTAGCTATCTTAAATTATTATTTAAGATTTATCTCAATATTTTAGCTTTAAGAATTATTATATTTTATAACTATATTTGACTCATTTTAGTTAGTTAGTTAAGATATATGTTTTGAATCTTACATGCTTGTAGGGTTATATCTTACAAGTGCACAACATTTGTTGTACCTCGGGTTTGAGGGGCGAGACAATTTTATAAAACATTTGTTTGTTTCTCAAAGCATCATATATGTTGTAATAGAGAGGGTGACCTTATCTACACTATTTAGGTAAGTCACCTTTTCAAAATCAGGACCCAAATTTTCTTCAAGGATTTCCTTCCACCTTAAATTTCTTGTACCATAAACGACCAAATCTAGATTCTCTCTTCCAACAATCTGATCTTTCTTTGTTTTTTATAAGCAACAATGTTATCGTCGAAGAGGAGTTTCCTAAAATTAAAAGTAGTGCCTATTTGGCCAGCCTGAGAAATTCCAACAGCACAACAAGAAGTGGCGAAGGTTTGATAGCACTATTAGTTAAACTTAATGCCGTTAAGTTTTGACTGCCTTATTTAACTTTAATCATTCAATTATAACTTAGAGGACACTTGGCATTAAATTAGAGAAGGAGCACTATTGGGGGCACCGATTAGGGGCAGGGGATTTTCATTTAATAAAACCCATATACAATCAAAAACAGCAAGAGTCGCCTTACATTAAATTGGAACGTGAACATGACTTCAATGAACTAACAACAATATAGTATCTCCCTTTGACTGCCATAAGTGAAGCTAAGATTTTAGGTTTTAGAGGACGAAAATAAAAACATTTTAGATTTGAAAGGATGAAAATGAAAAAATTAAATATTTAAAGACATAAAATTTTAAAATTTTAAAATTATTATGAATATTTTGTGAATATTCATTCAAGTTATCTATATCTAGATTTGATGTAAATCATATTAGATTATGATATAATCCATCTAATCTTTAAGTGTTATCTTCATCTTATAAAAAGATTATTTGTCAATAAATAAATCACCTTAATTTGTTTGTATAAACACTTCAATAAAATTTCTTTTCTCCTCTAAATACTTTCTTTTTTCTCTTTAAGTATTCTTTTTAAGTTATTTTTATTTATCTTTATAAAATTATTTTTTTATAACAAAAATAAAATTAAAAAAATACAAATTTTTGTAATTTTGAGGCGCCTACTAATCCCCCTCCCTCCCCTTCACTCCTTCCTATGGATGCCGATGGCCCAAGCCTAGACTGATGTCCCATCCTTATTATCGAAGAACCTATTTGGGCTTTTTGTTTAAAAGATAAAGAACAAGAAATTCTGCTGTCAACAAAAAATAACGTTATTTGGTGTCGTGGTGTAGTTGGTTATCACGTCAGTCTAACACACTGAAGGTCTCCGGTTCGAGTCCGGGCGACGCCAAAAAACAATTCTTTAAAGGAATTCTTATTTTAGTCGTTCAAACAGTTTAGACTCCCAAAAGTCAATGAGAACATCTTCAATCGCGCGATCAGGTGAACGACCGCGGAACCCCCAATTCCCTGACAAAATCAGGTGAACGACCACGCAACTCCCCGATTCCCTGACAAAATTGTGTATATTTCTTTTATTCTGTTCTGTGACGTTTCGCTCTAACTTCTTCTTAATCATGACGCGCTTTGCTTTTGCTATAACTCGTTATTTAAACTGCGGTTGTGCTGGTGGCATAATTTCACTCATCAGCATCATCTTCTCAATCTGTTTGGACTCAGAAGTTGAGCTACACAAGTTATAGCAACCCGATATAACATGGCACCCAGAAAGACGAAGCAGCAGGCGCTGAAACCAAAGACATTGAAGAAGAATTTGAAGGCGAGGCTCCAAGCGGAGCAACTGAAAGCGGTGACGGGAAAGATCAGAGAAGATCAAAAATGCATAAGAGAGAAACAAAGAGAACTGAGAGGACGGTTTGGAGAGATTGAAAGGCAATGCGTGCAACTCAAAGAAGCAACTGAATTGATCGTGAAGCAAACTGCCCGCACGCAGATTAAGCTCCTTCTCATGCTCAAAATCATGAAAGCCCGCCGAGGTGGAGACTTTAAGGAAGCTGCTATGCTCACTCACTTCCTTCGGTTCGTTTCTACAAGCCTAATTCTCATGTTATATAACATATGTATTTTCATGTGATTGACATTGGTATCTTACTGTTTTCGACCATTTAATCATATGCAGTGTAATTGTTTCCAACGAAAGAGCAAATGCAAGCTCGGCTGAAGCCAGGAATGAACAGCCACAGAGAACTCCCCTAACATGCAGCGACTAGGGAGCCCTTAGTGAGGGCAAACATCAGAGTACTGAGCTTCTGATACTGTGTACAAAAAAGTTTTCTCTTAATTGCGTATCGATAAAACTATATAACTCGAAGGTTTTAAGTTAGGGTTTTAATTGAAAAGAATGAAATTTGTAAATGTGAAATATCTGTGTTTATTGTAGTGTTCACAATGTAATGGATTTGTAAATAATTAAAAAAGTATGTATGTTACATATAAAATACGTTTGTTAGAAGTTTCTTTAAGTCCTGTGTGTATGAATAATCCTAGAGTATAATTACTTGAATAAGTCTTCGCTAAAAAGGCGTGAGCAGTTGATATTCATTAATGTTATGAAATAGAAAATTAATACAAAATCATATCTATGTGAAAATTAAAAAGACCATAACCAAGTTTATCAGCATTTCAGTAAGGGACTATTTGAACATGTTATTAAATAAAACAAAGTAAATGAAGGTCATTTAACATCAGAATCAAACTTAAACCATATCTAAAACATAAAATTAACGACACCAAAGTCAGATTAAAACCCATCCCCTCCCAGAATAGAGCACAAAAACGAAGTCTTGGTGGATTCAATATATATAGTTACTACTTTCTTACGTGCAATTGGGTTTGTTTATATCTTGTAACTGACGTTGGAAGAACGATAAAGTGAGGTTTGGCTTGAACTAAGTAAGCATTTGTCAGAGTTATTGGCGCATAGAAGCTTTCTCCGGAAACAAAGCTGAACCAGTTTTTCATCGATCTTGCATTCATTTTTCTAAAATTGTCTTCCCCTAGGCCCTATTCCTTCCAAAAATGGGAAACAGCATAACTTAAAAAACACATTAAAGAAACCACCCACATAGTATTGCCTTAGACCTTCTCAAAGAAAAAAAAGAACAAGAAACATAGAGGAGCGTAACGATCGAGGTAAAAGTTTGATTTGATGAGACTATGAAATGAAAGTTAAGTGTGATGGTTGAGACTTTTCCGGTCAAGTGTAATGGATTTAGTGAAAGTTTACCATATTATCATTAGGTATAAAATAGGAAATAGTAGCAAAATTAAATATGATATTTCAATTTTTAATATACGCGTAAAGTAATAAAATAATGATGATGTGGATCAAGGTAATTTCATCATTTATACGAATCCAAAATTCTAATAGCCGTGCTTTTGAAAACTTATTTTATAATTAATATAATGTATTTGAAATTTTTTTAAAAAAAATGTAAATATAAGGATTTTTTATATAAAAGACTAAATAACAACTTTATCATTATGCTTGGTCAAAGTTTCTAAGAAACCTTGACTCTTGCTTTTTACTTAACACATGACCGACCATCACTTAGAAACATTTCTTTTTTAAAAAAAAAGAAAAAAAGAAAAGAATTAAACTTCCAGGAGAAGCTTTAGCATTTCTTTAATCTTTTGATTAAGTAAGTAGCACTTTTGCCTTTTTGACTAAGTCAGAAAGATTCAATTCGAAAGTTTATTATTTTCTTTCTTCCTTTCTTAGTGAAGATGAATTGATTAGAATCACCTGGGTTATTTTGATAAAATAAAAAACTTGTGCCACCTTTAAAGCTAAGAGGATTGTATTTGACTAGTGCATACCTTTTATCTGGGATAACTCATTTGTCTTTATATCATTCATGTTCACTGCTCAACCTTGTCAATTCTGATTCATCATGGTCTTTAAGAATAGAATTCTTTCTGACACACAGGTTTCATTAAGGATGGCAAATGCAGAGTATACTCAAAGATTTGAACTTATGATAGAACTAGCTAAACTTTTTTTTTTCTCTCATCTTCCCCAGTTAGTGGAATACCATCCCATTTTCCCTCTCTTCCGTTTTCTTCATTCTTTTTCTGTTGTTCTTTCCTTTTTCTTCTTCCTTACCAATTAAACAAAGAAAAATCAATAGCTCATTTTCCACCTTCTTCCCATAGCTGAACCTTAAGAGAGTTCTTCATTTCTCCATTTATACTCCATCATTTTCAACACAAAGGCTTCTAGTTTCAAATCTTCATTTTTAAATCTAATAGGTATAAATTTGCAACTCCTAAATTTTCAAATTTATAGGGGTATATTTTCATAATTTATTTTCTAATTTTTTTATTTTTTTTCTTGAAAATATTAGGTTTTGTTAATTTTTACACCTCCAAGCTCACCAAAGTAAGGGAACCTTAAATTTGAATAGTTAGTTTAATGGGTTCATGAATTAGACTAGAATTCTTGATTAAGTGTTAGGTTAGAATGTAGTTTATCGAGTGTATACTTATTAGAGTTATTAAGGTCAAATTTATGGTATATTTGAGGTTATTATTATTTATTGGTAAATATAGGTTCTATTGGTACTTCAAGACTCAACTTGGATTGAGGTCTTATTAGTGCTAGTTTTGGTAAGGTAGCATAAAAGGTGAGTGAACTTGCATATAAAAAAAGTTTTGGAAAGAAATGCATATGTGTTTAAATAAAATACTTGAAACTACTTATTTGAATCTTTTAAAATTTGCATGGGAACAATTTTTTGATGAGTGATATCCTTATGCTACAAAATGTGTAATGTGATGAACCATGTGTTTGAATTATTATATTGAATTGCAAAGTGAATTGTGGTGTGTGATACATTGAGAATCTTGCGATGTTGTAACTAGTGGTATGATAGTTAATATTATTTTCCTTAGAAGTTGGATTGTGTAACCATGTATATGACCAAAAATAATGAACTATATGAAAGGTATTAATATGTAAAGATTCTTGTTTACATGTTGTTATGTATGTTATGCTTTAGGAGGGATTGTCAAATGACATTTTACAACCGTATGTGTGCAGTGTGGGAGTACACATGGCAATAATAGTAGTGTACAGTGTGGGTGAACTCATGACATGATGATCGTGCGAGGTATGGGGGTACACATGACTTGTGTTGAGGTAAATGGCTGTATTCACCAGAGCATATTGACCATCCTTGGCAATGAGTTAGATATCTTTGAAGCATCTCTAAAAAATATAGATAAATACTTATATATATGTATACATATACTATAGAGATGTTAGAGAAATGTAATATGATTGCATTGAATGTTGAAGGTTGGAAGTCCTAAATGTTTTCAAAATGGTTTAAAGAACAGTGTAGCATCAGGTTTGGCTTTTGAAATATAAATTGCATTGTTTCTAACATAAATGCATTGTGTTAAATAAAACCTTTTGTGTTGTCTACTTGTTGCCTTCCTATGTTCACTCACTGGGTTTACACTCATTTTTTTTAACTTCATATTTTGGTTTTCAAATTCAAAGGTAGTTGGATCTTAAATTGAGGTGCCTTATCATACTTATCTTTCAGTCGGTTTACCATGGCACTCAATAATAATACCCACACCTAGAGTCACTTCGCTAGTAGTCAAGGGTCTTTTGCATGTGTTTATGGATGTTTATTGCAAATTGCGAGATTTGTTTGTAAACATTATATATCTAGTTTGATTAATAATGTCGTCACAAGTTGACAAGTGATAACACTATTTTGAGGATGGCATACGCTTGGTTGTCATGATTTAATCTCAAGGAAATTTATTATTGAAAATTATAAATTATGGATTTTAAAGAATGAGGTGTGATAAATGGACTAATGAACGTGTTTACATAGAGAGGCTTACTTAGGCTTAGTGGGCTACGCCTATTAGGCCCATGCATCGGTCATGACTCGAGATTGGGCTATGACACTAAATGTATTTTTTATTAAAATTAGACATATGCATTTTGAAATAATAATATGAACCTCTTTTCATAAAAATATGTAATTAATTATATTATAATTATTAGAAAATCTACAATCTTTTTTATTTGTCTCTCGTACATATGTATTTTTTATTTCAATAATGTGTATATCTTATTGTAATAAAACACATGTTCCATTACAATGTAATTTTTAGAATATTTACAAAACATTTTATATATTTCATACTTTGTATAATAATATATACATCTTATTATAATCATACATAGTTGTCTAAAACCTTTTTAATATTAGTAGTCTATTTAAAATACATAATTTTTTTTACCATTTGGTTTGAACTAAACTATACTCAAACACCTCATTTTATTCGGATGAATTTATCATATATATTTATTTATTTTTAACTGAATTAGTTTATTTTTTGACCTAGTTAATTTTGTTTTCTTAAAATTAATCACATTTTTTAATTTTTTTCATCTAATTAAATTCTCATTTCGGCCCACCTATCCTTATTGTGAGGCTTATTTATAGTTTGGGTTATTTTTATATTAATTTAAATTTTAATCCAATTAAGATTTAGATTGTATAAGTTTAGATAGCCTAAAATTAATTCCCATAAAATATAAAGGTATAACAGCTAAGAAAACTTGTAAGGTATTTAAAAATTTTCAAATAAGTTTCTATTTTTTATTTGCATTTAATCAAATTTTATATATATATTTTTGAGATAAATAGACCTTTATTATTAAGAGTTGACTAATTACCATAAGTTAAATTGACACATGTTATTTTATGCTACATAGATTGACATGGCATACTGTCTTGTTGTCACATCCCATTTTGTGGTGGGATTTGACCTGCATAAGGACCTAGACGAGTATAACCCGCTAGGCCCAAGTAAGCTTCATTTTATTCATTCATTAAACTTTCATTATCATATACGAAAACATGCATTCAATCATCCATACGCATACATTGTAATCACATGCACGCAACCATAGGTAACATTACATAGTTATGGAACTTCTCAATAAAACAATGTAAGTGCAATCATCTCATATATCATCAGAGTGCCATAACCTCATGCACAGTATTATATAAATATTTATCAACACCCTCGAGTGTCCATGTATGCTATCGAGCCACCTGTGGACATTTATCCATGACATTCTTAAAGTAAAAGGCCAAACATTGACTATATCATCATAAACATGTTTATTATCCATAAATATAAATATAAATAAAGATCGACTCGTCAGTAGAACATGATCAGACTAAACAGATCACTAATCTAACTGAACGGATCACTAATCTGTATGCTCAACACTTACCTATGAAGAATGAACGAATCATGTCCCCATGACACTGGTTGTTGGCAAGAGAGTGCTATTACTGATCTGCAACAAAAGTACATGGAGACAAATAACGAGTTATAAAAACTTCGTAAGTAGATGCGAGAAAAGAGACTAGCCAAAAGGGGAGTTTTTTGTAACCATGTATTTGTAAATACATATGATTCATAAATCTTTCCTGCATTTCCATAATAATCATGAAACATAACATTTAAACTCAATTTACATATCATATCATGGAAAACAAGTTTGCATATATCATTGGAAACCTTTTGCCTTTGAAAATCTTTTGGAAAACATTGGAAAACTCATTTTTGAAAAAAATGCATCAATATATTTGGGAATGTACCGAAACATTTTATGCAAAATGCCTTTTCTTGCTTTCTATCCAAAATGTATAGATACATGTTGTTTATGTATCAATACTTAAGGCACGTAACCCACTTTTTTAGGTAAAGTCCTACGCATAAGCACTTTATATGCCCTACCATCTCTTAGGACCATTTATTAAGCTATGATTCAATTTAATCAAGCCTGCATTCATTTTGTACTAGTGTACATAATATCAACCATACTCATTCAGTATATTAAACACATTTAAATGTGTATATCAACAATCACTTTCAATACTCTTAGAGTAAACTCATAAGCATAAAATCATAAACTTTCTAATAAACCATAAACATTTCCTAGCTATGAGTGGTCCTCACCCCATTTAAGCGAATTGTGATTTAATCCTCACTATCTACCATTCCTAGCATACTTTTGTAAGTGGCTATCGGCTTCACACACAATCTTTGAGTGGTCCCACCTCACTCAGGTGGGTTGTGGACAAAGTCCTTGTTGTTTCACCTAGTGTGAACTATCATCATGGTTGAGTGAGAGGTATATTGGCCTCACCCACTATCTTTAAGTGGTCTCACCCCAGCGAATAGTAATCAATCCCACTATTGTCATAGGATTCTTCAAGTTTAAGATCATTCTCATCCATAACTTGTATCATAAACATAGAAACATTTTCATAAACTATCTTTATGCTTAGCCCATAGTGTATACGAAATTCTCAACACATACATCTAATGGTATACATTTCATAATCTCATAATGCACTCCCATGCTTAGGCCATAATGTACATGACATACTCAACACATACATCTCATGGCATACATGTCATAATCTTATAATTCATCTCACGCTTAGTCCATATTGTACATGATATTCTTAACACATACATCTCATGGAACACATGTCATAACTTCATAGATGGAACTCATGCACCCATCATATCTTACATGCTACATCATGTCAAGCATGTATATCATACCATTCATCTCATTTTGAAGAAAAACATTTGAAACGGCTAGTCTTCCCTTGTTGAAAACTTATACATAATAGTATATTTATATATATAGTAGATTAGTAAATAATTGGAAAACCATTGGTGTGAATATACAATCAATCATTATTAAATCAAATCCTTTAGTTATTCTTTCAAACACTCATTGAAAACCTTAAAACTCAAACCTGTGATAAACCATTCTTTGAAAACAATATTTCATCATGTACATCAAATCATTCATGTAAAAATCATGCTTATTTCACATATTAAAATACTTAAAAAGGTATATCCACTCACCGAATTAGAGATTCAACCTCTAACTCTAATCACAACTTCTCTCCAGTGAATTCCTCGATCATTATCTAGACTAGAAATCTCGGAATATTCATTCTAAATATTTTTGAAATTAATCAAATTCATCGCAAAACTAATTTTCTAACTTCAACCCGCTGCTACTTAACATAATAAATGCTTAAAAACTCATAAATCCTTCATCCTTACTTTAGGTAAGCTTAGATGCTTAGAAAAATCACAAAACCTTAAGCTTTAGAAATCAATAGAAAAATTTGGGCACATAAACAACATTTTCAATGATGGAAAAGTCAAGATTCAAGGATTTCAAGGTTAAAAATGTCATCTTTTTCATAAAAACTCAAAAACCAAGCTTTTAAATCATAAAAATGGTGATCTGGACTAAAATGGATTGTAATAGCTTTAGAATTGAGGGTTTACCTTGCAAAAATGGTTGAGGGCTGTCGACCCTCGAAAAATGTGGCATATTTATAGTCTAGGGTGAGAAAATACAATTTTTATCCCTTTTATTTTTTAAAATCGACGAAATGCATTGATTGATTAGGTATATGTATTGATACATTGGTGTCTCGATTTCTAAAAAACTTTTATCAATTCATTTGGCTGTGTATCAATAAATGTTCATAAAAATTCAAATCTATCAATACATTTTTACATGTATCAATACATGTCCTTCAAATCCCCTTTTAAAAGCTTTTGGGACTAAATCTATCAATACATGACAGTCATGCATTGATACATTTGCTCTAGTATGCAAAAATACACTCAAAAACTTGTTCAATTGGACTTCTTTTAAACATCCAACTTTGCTAAATATCATACTTGAACACTAATTTTTCTAGGGCTAGAGACCAAATTTCATGTTTTGAAATAAAAATTTCACATGCTCACTTAAGGATTTCTTATCATTTTACTTAGGTGGGATTTCACATTTATCATAGTGAATGGTGACATGACATGTTGATATGATATGATAGCGTGACCATGTGGTAGTCTCACCCTTCTATATGGCAAATGATCAACATGCCACATCAACATTATAAGGATAAAAAATGAAAAATATCATTTTGACTAATAATAATTAGTCAACCATTAGTTATAAAAGCTTATTTAGTTCAAAATAAAATATAAAAGTTTAATTGAACGTAATAAAAATAAAGACTTATTTAAATTTTTTTGAATAGTTTAGAAGTACGGATGTTAATGAATTAGCTTTATATGGGTGTCCACAAGTACCCAACTTGATAACATAAGGTTCGATTACCTTATGTTTGAATTTGAGGTAGGTTCAAGTAAGATTTTCAATAGCCGTTTTAGGTTTGGAAAAGGTATGTGTATCACCCTTCGGATACCGTTTATCGAACTTGATTATATTACTTTTCAAGTATTATTGGATACACACGATTATAGGATTAAGGGAAATATAAATAAATGTGAAATTAAGAATTATTATATAACAACACATGATTAATGGGTACCATTATTAAAACAAGCATGATGGAAGGGCTAATACCTTCTCGAAACATAACTACACTCTAGAATCCTAATTTTGTTTTGCATACCAGAATCTATCTTTTTTTAATGAACTTAAATCAAGTTTAAAATTTCATAAAAAGGGATAGACTTAAATAGATAACCGATCACAATTAGAGAAAAATGTTGATGGTAGTTGTTTTTACATCAAGCAAGGGTTTGTGGACCCCAATGTTGTAAATATGTTCAAAATAAGTTATTCGTACATATTTCTTACTATGAGTTATGTCCATCCTGCTATATTAACTTGTATATCAATATTTTAGGACTTGTAGAATATGTTATAATACCGCATGTATGGTTAATTTTTCCCTGTTATGCATAGTAATGTTTATGCTAATATATTAGGCTTTGTATGTAGTGTAAATAAATAAACACACACTATTATAATTGATGGAAACAAATATCCAAATAGAACAATCGTTTATTATTTCAGTATTCAATTATCACGAATCTAACAAAGACTAACATGCAATTTAACTACAATATTTAAAATTTAAGCACTGTGGCTTCAATAAAAAAATCACATGTCGTCTTGCATGATGAAATGAGTTTAATTGGCATTGATGAATAATAATTACCATATGGCTTCAAGAGTCCACCTTACCTTAATTTTTAATTAATTATTATGTCCTGTCAAAACCCAACGTTATATCCACGGTCACGTTTCCAAACTACGTGGAAAGGACCAATTCTGCCTTAGATTATTCATCTATCTCATAAAGTTTACGTCCAAAATTTAGCCACATTCTAAGAGAAACGTTAACCCAAGAAATTAATCACTAATTAATTGTAAAAGCAACGGTAAAAAGAAATGGTAATTAATTAAATGGCGAATAGTGGAGCTTTCACAGGGGCAACAAGTTGCATATATAAATCCCAAAAAAAAAAAAAACAAAAGGTGAACGATCAGGTTATGCAAATAATGAGCTTTTTTGTACAGTGTGGTCCTTGTTAACATAATTTTTATGTCCCCTTGGCTTGACATTATCAAAGCATCTGCCGTCAAAGCAATGAAACATTCATTAATTGACTACAAAATTATTGTCATTTAAATTACTACAAAATTTCCAAGTGGTGTAGTTAATTATCTCGTTCTCAATAAAGAATTAGTCACCAAAAGAGTAACTACAGTACTTTGAGGAAGAAGGATTTAAAGAAGGGGCTCTTCGTTAAGCTTGGAAAATTGTACATTTGGTTTTAAAAATTGTAATGATGAGTGACATGCACGCAATTATAGGTTTTTTTAACGTAAAGTGCAAATTAAAAATTTGTTTATGATCTTAGTGAAAGAGATATGTCATATGTCCTATAACCCCCCGGCATCACGAACATTGTGGTTGCTATCATTTATGTTTAATGACTTTAATCCCTTTTATTTCCTCATCTTGAATGCCTTTTTCTCATTATCGAATGCTTAACTCTTAGGTAGAAAGACTAAATAAGCAAAACGAGAAATAAACACAGCTATTCAACTTTCCTTCTATAATTTTTTATTAACTGCTAAGAACAGGAATATAAAATGTTTTAAATAATAGCACAAACATCATGAAATCCAGTATGGTTGTTAAACTTTTCTGATGAGTTTTTTAGTACCACATAGGGTAATTTAATTAAGAACTTAAATTAGTAGGAGTTTTCAGCTTTTGGGTTGCAAATCAACTCAGCAATTGTATCGTGGATAATTAAACTCTTAAAAAAAGAAGTTTAGTAACTATAAGAATGAATAGGATTTTCTAATTGCATGTGTGAAAATTTTAAAAATTAAATTAATCAAAAATGATCATTTATAAAATATGAAATAACATTTATATTATTTAATTTAGTTTTACAAAAAATTAACCACCTGAAGGTTTTTTTAGGTATAATACTTTAAAAATTCTTAACTATTTAAGAAAATTTAAATAAATATTTATTATTTTATTGTTTTCAATCAAATTTATGTATTTTTATTTTGAACCAAATAAGTTTTTATAACTAATGATTGATTAATTGTCATTAGTTAAAAATGTCACTTATCGTTTTTTATGTCATATGACACTGGTGTGAAGAATGAAAAATGTCATATGGTTATATCATCATGTTATATCAACATGACATGTCATCATCAATGATGACATAATAACATATCATATGCTATAGAATAATAAATGATAATTTGATTAATAATAGTTAATCAATTATTAATCATAAGGGTTTATTTTGTTTCAAATGAAAATATACGAATTCGAAAAATGTAATAAATGTATAAAGACTTACGTAAAATTTCATAAATAGTTTCAACATATTTTTAGATATTATGTTTTTCATTAAAATTCACCAATTTAGTAAAAGGCAAAAAATTAACTAATTTTGTAAAAGACATTATTGATACTAAATACAGAAACCCATGATTAGAGCAAGAAACAAGGAAAATTAAATCCAATTTTGATTTATTGCATATTCCATTGTATTAGTATGTTTTTTATTGTGTAAAATGCACTTATCTCATAACTTTTAATCATAATTTAAAAAATGGATCCATTAATTTTCAAAATAATATTTTACCTTAAAAGTATAAACACCATTAATAGAAATAATAAAATAACTAAAATAACTTTTTTTTTTCTTTCAAATAATGTGGCCAACTGATGATGCTTCCATTCGTTGACTGACCACATTCGTCGGTCGATCACCTCACAACAGATGTGCCTCAAGGAAAGGGAAGACCGATAGGTGCTTCCTAAAGGAAGGGAGCACCCTTGGGAGCTATCATTTGGTGCTCCCCTGCCTTGGAAGCATTAGATCTAGTGCTCCTTAAGAGAGGGGAGCAAAAAGGAACATCAATTTAGTGCTCCCCAAGACCTAAGCAATCGGTGCTCCCTTGAAATTTTTTATTTTTTTGTAAAAATAGTTTATATAATAATAATTTTTAAAATTAATAATAAGTAAAATTATTTTTGTAATATTATCACATTATTAAACAAATGAAAATATTAATAATTAACTAATTGTTAGGTTTATATGTCTAATAAGAGATTTTTTTTAACATTAAATATTTATTTTAAAAATTAATACACATATTTAGAATTATGATTAAAAATTAAAGATAATTTTTTTGTATTTTCCATTCAACCAAACAAAGAAAAAAAGAGTTGGAAAATTAAGGAAGGCCGCAACAACTCGATTCCATTTGTCCGTTTCTTGTTTGCTGGGAGGAGAGACTTTGTTTTTACTGTACGTAATTCCCTGTTCCCTCCGCTTATATTCAAAACTGTGCTGCCCTTGACTGTATCCTAAACGATTGGCTGCCTCCCTCACTGGCTTAGCAGAATAATGAATTATTTGGCACTATTAGGTCGAAGTCAAACCTAAGACATTGCGCCAAGAAAAAAGCTGTTGAATGATCTACTAATACTACTTCCGTGAATTGACCCGTCATTCCATCCCACTTTCATCCGCACTGTTACTTGCTCCGCCCATGGGTCCATCACTTGCATCTTGCCCAACATTCATCACCGTTTGAAGGGAATTGAAAGAGGTTGCTAAATCCTAAACATACATACTTAGTATGGAAAAACTTTATGTTTAAATAAATTTATATTAATTTAAAATCTAATATAGTATTTTATTCTCTTTTTCTTTATAATTTTTTAATGAATGAGATTTTTATGTGTTGTCGAAAAGAGTAGGGACTTAATATTTCTTTTATATAATAGATTCTTAGTCTCACTCATTGTGAGATTTAAAATTTTTTATACGGATTTATACTTTTAAGTTCACATATAATATTTGAGTTTAATTTACTTTATTAAATTATAATATGAATTATAATATTATTTCTTTATCATGATCAAATTATTTTAATTTAATTTTGATAAAATATAAAAATAAATAATATAAATTCATACAGCAATTTATTAAAACATCTAACAAGTACATCATATTGCTATCAGAATAGGTTATCGGTAGAATCAAATTGAATCAGCGTACACTAGTGGAGTATCGTTTGAGTTTCCATTACTGGTTAAAAAATTGGAACAGCTAAGTGGTGATGAATTCAACTTTTGCCACAAAAATTTCATTTATTTCCTGGACAGAAGGCGAGTGATGCAAAGACAGCTTAAATGTCTCCTAATCCGGCCTGTTAAAATGCAATCATTACAAAAGCCAAAGCCGAAAAGCCCCACCCTCAAAAGACCTCATTATCCAACGCAAGAAAATTTCCCAAATATTTTATATCGTGGTTTCGCTCTCACAGCCCACTGCCCTTTTGCCTTCGGTGGGTTTGGAGTTTGGACGCGGTTAGCCACCCCAACCTTTTCTCGCTCCCAACTGTAAAGCAGCAACTTGTGACATAGACCCCACCTGACCGCCCTCAAATTACAAAACTACCCCCCCTACGCTCCGGAGACCTACCCTTTGGTCGTACCATATCCTTTCCTCTCAGCTCCAAGTGGCAACGCTTGTTTCCTCTCAAAGGTTTTTTTCTATATATAATACACAGGTTAATCTTCGCTTCTCTCTCGAGCCGATCTCTATTCGTCTATCATCCAAAAAGCCGGCATGAAAGTCCAATCATGGCTAGCCACATGCTCGACCAGCACCCTCGCCACTTCCACCCACGACTCCACTATTCCATTCCCCCAAAACCCCTCACAGTTGCCGGGACACCTCGTTTCTGATAGCTCCTCCGACAATCGCAGGAGCGCCACGTCAACTTCAGCTTCTTCAAGTGACACCAGCTGCAGCAGCCTTCAGAGCAACCTCTCCCTCCAGACCCTGCCATCTGTCCCTTCTTTACAAAAGCTCTTCCCCGAAACTTTACACTTTTCCGTCTCTCATATCATCGTTACTTCGATTAACCCCCGAACGAAGCATCCGATCACCTGCGTTGCGGTTCAGGGTAACTTCTTGTATGCTGCTTCTGTTAACGAAATTAACGTCTACGATCGCGAAACCTCCACTCTTGTCGATGTGTACAACAGCCAGGATTCCTCATCCGGTTCCGTCAAGTCCGTCACTTTCTGTAACGGGAAGATCTTCACAGGTCACCAGGACTGTAAGATCCGAGTCTGGAAAATGACCATGACTAAACAGCACAAGTTTTTAACTGCTCTCCCTACCGTTAATGACCGTTTACGGCGTTTCATTCTTCCAAAGAACTATGTCAACGTACGCCGTCACGTGAAACGGTTGTGGATCGAACATGCGGACGCCATTACTGGACTCGCCGTTAATAAAGGTCTAATCTACTCAGTTTCTTGGGATAAAACCTTTAAGATATGGCGAGCTTCTGATGTCCGCTGTTTGCAGTCTATCAAAGCACACGACGACGCCATTAACGCCGTTGCTGCCTCTGCTGATGGCACAGTTTACACAGGGTCGGCTGACAGGCGGATCCGAGTCTGGGCGAAACCGTCAGGTGAGAAGCGGTACGAGTTGGTCGCAACTTTAGAGAAGCACAAATCAGCGGTTAACGCACTGGCCTTAAACGACGACGGATCAGTGCTTTTTTCGGGTGCGTGTGACCGTTCGATATTGGTTTGGGAAAGGGAGGATAGCGCCAATTACATGGTGGTGACGGGAGCGTTGAGAGGGCATGGGAAGGCGATACTATGCCTAATCAACGTCTCGGGCTTGCTTATGAGTGGATCCGCTGATGGGACGGTTAGAGTTTGGCAGCGAGGACTGGAAGGGGAATTTTGTTCTTTGGCGGTTTTGGAAGGTCACCAGAAGCCGGTGAAGTCGTTGACGGCGGTTAAGGAGGATGAACGGAGTGATGTTGTTTCGGTTATTAGCGGAAGCCTGGATGGGGAGATAAGGACGTGGAAGGTCTTGGTTTCGAGAGCCAATAGTTCATCATCAACGACGGATTTCCTAAAATGGAATTCGTAAAAATTAATTAATAAAATGAATTAACTGTAATAATTACATCATAAAAGGAAAAAAAATTAGCGGGCACTGGATTTTTTTGATATGGGTCCTGGACGTTTTACCAACCAGGATTACTTGTTTGTTTGTGTTTTATTTATTTGTTGAGTTCTTTGTTTTGGAGGAGCTGTTTGCTAATGGTGTATATACTCCTATTACTGAATTATTATGTTGTTCATTTGAAGAATAATGGAACTAGCAAGATTTCTTGGACCTCAAATTCTCAAGCTACGTGAACTTGGGTCAACTCACAGCTCCTGTAATTAGTTATCAATTAAAGGTGCATCCCTTTAAATGCTGGAGCAAAACCTTGAAGGTATCTCTCTAAAAATGTAATATTAATTTCCTCTAAGTTTTTGAACGAATTTGGTTCTATTTCGTTATTTTTTTAATATGCTTTGAATTACTATCTAAAAGTATAAATTCTACATTTTATAAGTAAATATTACCCATATAAATGGTTATGATCAATATATTAAAAAGTAATGAAATATTGAAAGAGAATTCAATTCATCTTTAAGACTCTAATATGAAGTTTACACTAATTAATCCTCATATTTTGACAGCTAATTAACTTAATTGATTTAATGGTAGGCACGTGTGGAAGGGGGGAATATTCCGGCTAGATTATGGAATATTTAAACATGATTAAAGTTTTATTTGAGAGGAAAAAAGAGTAGAAAATTCATTTGCTTCGAAACTCATGCTGTTGTTCAATTAAATGATGAAGGAAAGTATATTCATGGAAAAGAGATAAAAAGTAATGAGGATATGAAAAACGGAAAAAGGAAAAACAATACTGTGTAGTTGCTAATATTGAAAAGCAGAGAATTGAAATGATATAGTTTAGTTAAGATCAACCAAATTTAGTACATTTGCACACGGGGAATTACTTCCAAAACCGGCGACCTGGATTCCAAGTTCCAACACAAAGCCACTTAGAAGAATAAAAAGGACCCATATCCACCTACTCCCAGGAATCAAAAAGTTCATGCACATTAAAGAAATATCTTGGAATTGGATTGCACAATATTGAAAGTCAACGTAAACAGTGACCAAATTTTCTAAGCTTTTTTAAAAATCAACTGTGCATGTATTATAATATAGGGTAAAATAGATTACTTTTTTGAGTTTTAATTAAAATTTTAAATTAAATTTATTAATTTTTGAAATGAATACTTCATTTAACAAAAATATCTTTTGTTGAATATATAGATGCAGTCATTAATCAATGGTTAAGATTTTTATTAATTTGATGATATGATAATATTAAAATGATAATTTTACTTTTTATTATTTTTAAAAATTAAAATTACATAATTTTTATTAAATTTTTTATTAATTTACAAAAAGGAAGCACCAATTGATGTTCCCCAGGGGAGATCGGTGCTCCTTAGGGGAGCGCTGGTTGATTTTTTTTTAAAAATATAATAATAATTTTTTAAATTAATAAAGAAAAAAAACATTTTAATGTTTTTATATTCTTGTACAAAATGTTTATTTAAAAAACTAATACATTTATTTAGAATTTCGATTAAAATTTTAGAATGTAAGGGTATTTTGCTCAAGAGTGCAAGAAAAAGAGAAGAAAATTACATAAAGTAGGTCTTTATCTTAACTGGATAATTGTACTTTGGTGCTTAATTAACTTCCATAACTACCAATTAGATATCTTATTCAAGGCTAATGCATAAACATTATAGCCTTTTAAAAAAAAATGCATAAACATTACATTTATTCCGAGCGGTGTACCACCGTCCCATTTATATTTCACTATAGCTGGTAGAAAGAGTGTCCAACAGGAAGTTGTTTGCTTTTAACTAGACAATCAATCCAGTCTCAATTTGTTTATTAATAATTATAATAGTACTACTAGTATATTTACTACTATTATATTTAATAACACCAACTAGCTACCTAGGAAGCAGAAAACTTTTACCCATTTGGACAAAGAAATTATTATTTCTATATAGATAACGCATTGTTTATAAGTTATGACTTGGTAGATTAAATAATTTATCCACAGTAACTGATAATTTGCCATTTCCCATAATGCATGCCTATTGTTTATAGAGTGTTATCCTCGTTATAGCATGATGAGTCCTGCATGCATCGCTGGAAGCAAAGCCTAGGTATCAGTAACATGTTTAAATTATGTATATATTTGGACTGAAATTAATCGACATTATTATTTGTGGTTAGTTTTATTTTGAATAGTCGTTCTATCCTTGAGAAATTCTGTTGGGAAATGATTGGAAATTTGAAATCAAATTAATTAGCACTGTGTAGGTCGGCAGATATCAGCAATTTTTTTATTCAACCTTTTCCCATAGATTTTATGTGAAAGATTCAAGGTATTTTACTTATGAGATTTAACATATCTGAAGGACGAGAGTTCTTGGAGATAAATGATTAAGTTTAGAAAGTTAGAACATATCTATTTAAGTGAATGATAATGCACGGATTAATCAACCAGTTTTGTGATCTCTCGTGAGTTCTTGACTTCTTTCGGATTAGATAATACATGACATGGGGTTTATTAGGTAATTTGCAATATATAAGTTTACTACAAGTCTTATTTAAATGTGATTGTTCAGATTAAAAAATAACTCTTAAAATAAAGAGAAGTGTTTTCAACAAACACATTTGTTGAAATACATTGATTAATTATTCAGTGTTTTCAACTGACACAACTATTGACACTAGTGGTAGAGCCAAGATTTCATGTTTGGGAATGAAAACAATATCTATAAAACAATTATATTAAAAATTCAATCTTTGTGGGGGTAATAATATAAACTTTTTTTAAAAAAAATAGGGGTAAAATCATAAAATTTTAAAACAAGTAAGGGAAAATTATAAGATTTTAAAACTTTGGGTGGTGGGTGGGACCCTTACTAGCCCCCTTTCCTCCGCTTCTGGTTGAAACATAGACACAACTGTGAAACACATTGGTTCAGTGCTTATAAAAGACAACATACATCCAAAATAGAATTCAACTTTTTATAGAGTTCTACAATAGGCTCGTTGTATCTTGGAGAGTCTTTGTTTACAAATCTCTTTAATAGGCAATAATTCTTTAAAGAAAGTGTGTTATAGCACACCTCAAGTCTTTTTATTTTTTTTCTTATATTACTTTTCGAACAATTTTAAAGAGTTGTTCTTAATGGAGTCTAATTCACACTTGAGGTTTCAAATTATGGATCAAGTATTCATCAAACTTGATTGGTTTGATAGAACCAATTTTACTCGCCGGAAGGATAAGATGGTGTTTTTGCTCACTACCTTGAAAATTTATTATGTTTTAAATCCAAGACTTATTATATTTTCAGAACCAACTAATGAAGATTTTGATGCACAAAAGGTAGAGAGGAAAAAACATGAAGAAAATGAATTGATTTGTTGTGGATGTATCCTAAATACTTTGACAGATGGCCTATATGATCTCTACTCCAATATGAAGACTCCAAAGGAAAGTTAGGCAACCTTGGAAACTACTTACAAGAACGAAAATGAAGTATTGACAAATTTTTGTCCTTAAAATATTTCGAATTTAAGATTAATGACAATTTACCTATCATAGATCAAGTGTATGAACTACAAGTTTTAGTTTCAAAACTAAAAGACCTTGAGGTTAAGGTTCCTGATGCGGTACAAATAGGTTCAATTATGTTTAAACTGTCCCAATCTTGGAATAATTACAGAAAAAAAGTTTTGCATTCTATTAATTCTCTATCAATAGAACAATTCATGAGTTAGATGTAAATAGAATGCAAAACGTGCACATGATGCATTATTTTAACCTTCTGATTTTAGTGTGAATCATGCAAGTCAGAATTCTAATAATTTTGAAAAGAATTAGAACTCTAACAATTTTATGAAATCCAAGTCATTTGCATTGAAAATCAAGATAGGCTCGATAAGAAAAATATACATTATTTCCTTTGTGAAAAAAAAAACCCCAAATGATTCATGAGTGTAAATCAAGGAAGGCAAGAAAGAATTTTGACTCTAAAAATCTTGAAAAAGAAAATGTAGAAGAAAAGGTTATCAAAGAATTGGTTGCCATAGTTTCCACAATGAATATTTGAATGATAACAGAATTGAATATAGTTGTTGGTTCCAATAAAAGTAAAGATTGGTTGTTGGATTCTAGTGGTACAATTTATATATGCAATGATAGAAGCTTATTCAAGACTTATATGAAAGTTTATAAACCAGAAGATGTTTTGATTAAAAATCACGTTACAACTAAAGTTGAAGGAAAAAGGGATTGTCAAATTGAATTTCACTTTTGAACAGATACTAATATTACTCAATCTATTCCGTGTTCTTGAAATTTAAAAGAATTTAGTTTTTGTTAATTTGCTTATACAAAAAAGATTTAAAGTTGTAATAAAATCTAATAATGTAACAATATCCAAGGGTGGCCTATTTGTAGGAAATGATACTTTTATGATGGCATGCACAAGTTTAGCATTGATGAAATAAATATGGTTTCTATTTATTCTATTACGAAATATATGAGTATTCGTAAATCAATGAGAGAATATTTCCTTATGTATGGAGAGAAAATCTTGGAGAGAATATTTCCTTATGTAATCTTTTCCTATTTTCTGTTTACTTTACATGTACTTTAAGGAAGTATATGGTTAGAATATTTTCTTATTTGCTATTTACTTTACTTGTACACTAAGTAGGTTTAGATTTAGTTTACTATTATATATAGCCTTCTAGATAGTTTGTTATCTTTGTTTTTTCTTATGAAATCTTTTACCAAAACCATGAATAACAAATCACTCCATTATCAATTGGATAATTCTGACAGACCAGGTGACTTGTTGGTATCCTGTGCACTAAATGGGCTCAACTATTCAACATAGAGGAGAGCTGTTGTCTATGCACTACGATTGCAACACAAGCTGGTATTCGTGGATAGAAAATTACCAAAACTAGAAGAAAGATATCCTGAAAAGGATGATTGGCTGACTTTTAATGCTATGGTAATAGCATGGCTGTTAAACTCACTTAATGAAGAGTTACATAACAAGGTTGCATATCATGACACTACTTATGTCACTTGGAGATATTTGGAAGAGAAGTTTTCATAAGGAAGTTGACCTCAAATTCAAGAATTGAAAAGAGAAATAGTCAACACTAGACAAGGTGAATTGACAATCTTAACTTATTATCCGAAAATGAAAAAATTTTAGGATCAATTTGAAAGTTTTTCCAAGTTTCATGGATGTGTATATGGGAGTTGTACGTATGGAGTCTTGACTAGGGAAAAAGAAGAAGAAAAATTGCATCAATTTCTAATGGGATTGAATAATTCTTATGATGTTGTAAGATCAAATATTCTCTATAAAGATCCATTATCATCTTTAATAATTGTTTATTCTCTATTGAGTTTAAAAGAGGTGGACAATTTCCTATGGAGTTTGGATAATACTTCAAGGCACAGAGGATGCTTTTCAGATTAATTCTGCAGCCATGTATTTGGTGGACATCGCTTTGTTATGGTAGGGACGTAAGTGCGATGAAAAGCTTGGAGGAGGAACCATTAACACTTGAGTGGAATTCTAAAAGGAGTTCTGAAAACAATTCTACCCTGAATACGCAGATGATGCGACGCATGGTAAACTTAGGAGGATTACCTAACAAAGAGAGGTAAGAAAATATGTTAAGTAGTTCTTTGAATTATTGTTACAAATTAACGATCTTGATGGAAGGTAAGAGAATGTGTCAGAATCGTTGGTGGATTTGCACAAGTCCAACAAAAAAACTTTTATTCTCTTAGCCTAAGAAAAAAGGCAATGATGGGGAAGAGAAAGATAGTGGGTCAGAGGAAAAGTTTGACAAAAAATCGCCATGTATTGGACCAAGGCAATCGCCAAGTGGAAGAGCAAGGAAATGAAGTCCCTTAAGGTGGCGTTTGGTACATTCCAATGCAATGTGATTACAGATAATGTGATTGCAAGTAATGTGATTGCAAACAATGTGATTATAGGGAAAATAACATTACAGTGTTTGGT
>NW_018397266.1:4106172-4123766 GCF_002168275.2 Theobroma umbraticum
AATAATGATTAAAATGCAAGGAAGATAACATTGTAGTGTTTAGTTTACAAGTACTTTACTGAGAATGTAATATTAATTTTCAAAATTATCCTTAATTATTAAAATACAAGTTAATATATTTATTTTTTTTATTATTAATTTTTATATAATATCCTTTCTTAAATATATTTTTAATGTCATATATTTTTTTATTTATTATTATAATATTTTCTATTTTATTTTTAATATATTTATATTTATATTATTAATTTTTATATAATATCATATTTTAAATATATTTTTAATGTCATATATTTTATTTTCATATATTATTATAATCTTATATATTTTATTTTCATTTCTTTAATATATTTTTTATATTATATATTTTATTTTAATTTGTTTTACCTATATTATATAAATGTTAATTTTTTATATTTTATTTTATTTTAATATTTTTTATTTTAATTATAACATTATAAAATATTTTTAATAAGATAATAAAGTTGAAGGGTAAAATTATCTTTAAAAACATTGCAGAGTGTAATGTAATGTGATTGCATTGCAATCTTACATTGTAGTGGTCTATTACAAAACAAACACTGCAATGTAATTTAATAAGCCACATTGCAGGGAATGCGCTTTACATCCCTGATACCAAACGGACCCTAAATGTTTTTTGTATGAGGAACTGCACTTGACAAGGGATTATCTCATGCGTAAAAGCTCATAGCCATCATGATGGACAAAAAGGATCCAAGTAATGAAAGTGGTAGTTAGTGTGTAAAGTGACCGATCAGCTATCACACTGAGGAAGCTTAATGTTGCATAAGGGAAAAGAAAAGGACTAGTGCAATGGCAAAGAGTGCCATCATTCATGGTTAAATGAGCCTAAGAGCATATTAAGATTGGCAACGTTGTGTTGCACCTAGAAGAGTAACAATGATAACGAAATGTCACAAGGTCTAAGAAAGAACAAGATTAGTGGCAGCAAGACTATCACAAACAAAGGCCCAAAAGTGCAAGATATGGGCATAGAATCATCGAGATTAGCCAAGCACTCGTGAGATTCGAGGTAAAAAAGTATTAGCCTGCAACGAGTGCCTAAGGAGACAATGCATTCCAAATAAGTGTGCAAAAGCTAAAAGTGCATAAAATGAGGTCGTTCGAGGTCAAGACATTGAACTCTCTAATATAGAGTTATTTGGACTTAATTTTTATAGTAATTTAGCTTAGTTCTAGTAGTAATGCATAGAAATTAATAGGTTTTATTTAAATTAGTTTAAATTTGTTATTTTAAGTGAGTTAATCTAATTTTAGTTAATTTTATACTTAATTTGGTGCTAAAGTGATTAAGATAGGTTGCTATTGATTTAGTTGTGCTTTTGTAAATGTTTAATGAAGGAAGAATTTTAATGGAAGAAGGAAAGCAATTTTGAGGTGTAGACTTTTATTGCATATGTTTTGGTATTTCAATAATAACTCTTTCTACAGACTTCAAATGAGATGATTCTTAAACCATTGAAAAGCCAACTAGAAAATCTACAACTTTTATGTTTACTACTTTGCCCGGTTCAGCATTGAAGATACTTAAAAATCTTGTTGAAGTTGAATCACTATAGTAGTCTTAGAGCAATTATGATTTTTGCTATTTAATTGGTCAAGGTTGCGGCTTACATTGTCTGATGAGAAATCCTGATTGGAATTGATTTCTTTCTTCATCCAACTTGGCCTAATTTCAAAGCTTTATAAAAACAACATTTTAGAAGACTTTTAAAGGAAGAAGAACGAGACATTAAATTGAAAGCTGATATTCAAGCCACAAAATCGTTGAAAAAAAAAATCTCATTAGAGCTGTAAAGAAATTGAAATATTCAAGAAGATTCAGAGATCAAGAGTTTCACTATTGGAGTTTTTTTATGCTTTATTTTTTTGGTTTAGTTTTCATGTTTAAATTTATTTTGATGATAATGTGTGACGTAATGAGGAACTAAATTATTAATGTAAGATTATGATTAAACTCAATATGTACTTTAATTTATTTATCTCTCTTTTGCTTATGTTGATGGATTTGAGTTGTTTATTTTATTTTGTTCTTAATGCTTCTAATTGTCTGATCACCAATTAGATTGAATTAAAAACTTAGGTTAAACATTGATGAAGGAAATTTAGATATACCTTGAATATAATAGTGTATGATTAAATACACTTAGCTGATTAGGCGGTTCGATTTGTATATATGGTAGAGACACACCTATAAGCTAAACATAGCTAGGATTAAAGCCTGAACTTAATGAATTTTTTCTTTAATTAATTTATATAGACATATAGTAAATTAATTAGAGAAATATTTTTATGATAAACTCGATAGAGACTTGTAAATAACTTAAGATTCTAGGTTAGTAACTTAATTCATTAAGCTAAGTTAAGATAGAGAGACAATAATCAGATGAAATATTGAAGGACATCATAATCCTAGGTCTAAAAGTCAATCAAATTTAATAAAATAATTTTGTTGGTTAAGTTAGATTAATTTTAGTCTTTAGTTTTTTTAATTTAATTTTTAATTGTTTGGATAAAATTAGGGTGCTATAATTTTAGTAATTAATAATAGAAATTAAAATAACTCTTTGTGGGATCAATACTCTACTTTATCACTATATTACTTGTTAACGATACGTGCACTTGCGTGAGAAATCAAGTTTTGAGAGGATGATTGTGACTTAAAGTGCATTTCTTAGCAACGAAGGCATTGTTGGATTGAGTGGAGGAAGATGTCACAATCTAAGAGTTCATACCAATCCAGGCAGGCCAAGTAGCCCAACAAATAATAGCCTAAGCAAGCTAGGTAGCCCAAATAGGCCAACTATAGAACTAGTTTGGTTACGCAATGTTTTAAAAGATCTGTCCTTTTTTATTACAAAGCTTATTTCTCTATTTTATGATAACTGGTTAGCCATACACATTGCATCTAATCCAGTCTTTCATAAATGAACTAAACATATTGAGCTTGATTGTCATTTTATCAAAGAACATGTTCAACAAAAGCTCTTAGCTCTCAATTTTTCCCCTCACATAATTAATTTATAGATTTGTTAATCAAGGGACTCAGTGCTGAAATATTCAGCTTACTGTTAAATTGTATAATGGTTCACTCTCTATTAACTTAAAGGAGGCATGAGGTAAATACCCATAAATATGAATGTCAAGCTCGGTGGAGTCCAAACCTGTCATCCACATCAGCTTGAGGGAGGCTATTATGAAATATATGAGTATCTTTAAATCAATGAGAGAATATTTCATCAAGTAAGTTAGTTCTTTGATTATTTCTTTAGTATTTTCTATGTGTACTATTGAGTCTAATTCTTTATTGTAGCATGCTAAATTAGGACATTTAAATTTTGGTTCCATGAGATTTATGTCTAAAAATAATTATATTGGATGCAAATACAAACACTTAGAGAAATTTGAAATATGCAGAGAAGCAAAAATGACAAAAGAAACCTTTATTAGATCTTGTCCATTCTAATTTATATGACTTAAATGGAAAATTAACTATAGGTGGAAAGAGATATTTTGTAACTTTCATAGGTGATTATTCTAAGTTAACTGATGTCTATTTAATTAAAACAAAAGATGAAGTTTTTCAAAAATTTAAAGAATATAAATCTGTGTAGAAAATCACAAAAGTAGAAAAATCAAAATTCTAAGAAATGATAGAGGAAAAAAATATTTTCTTACCAAGTTTAATAATTTTTGTGAAGAGTATGATTTGATACATAAAAAAAGTGTTCCTTATTCACCACGACAATTGGATTGGCGAAAAGAAAAATAGAACCTAGGTTGAGATGACAAATACTATGTTATTGAATGCACAATTATCTCATGATTTATGGGGTGAGACTTTATTAATAACATGTTATATCTATAATAGAGTTGCTTCAAGAGTATTAAGATTTCACCTTATGAATTTTGGAATGAAAGAAAACAAAACTTGGAATATTAAGTTTAAGGGTGCTTGGCCTTTTGTAAAGTTCTTTAACCATAGAAAACAAAGCTTAGACTTAGAGCAATGAAAGACGATTTTGTTGGCTATGCTCAACATTCTAAAGCATATAGAATTTTAGATATACAGTCAAATATTATTGTAGAGTTTATAAATGTTGAGTTTTTTGAAATAAATTTTTGTATATCTAATAATAAATTTGATTGCAAACAAAGTGTCTTAATTCCAAGTTGTAACGAAAGTGATATGACTTCTCATGATACATCTAGTGTAAGAAAAAGGGAGAATACTCAAATTTAACGTAGAAGAAGTCAAAGAGCTAGAAAAAGAAAGAACTTAGATTCGTATTTCTTTTACTCACAAGCATTAACATTTCTTGTAGAAAGAAATAGAACCAAAGTATATAAATAGATGATATTTTATTAAATGTTGAAGATGATCCAAAAACATTCAAAGAAGCTATGTTTTCAAAGGATGTAACTTTTTAAAACGAAGCCATAAATGATGAAATGGATTCAATCTTTTCAAACAGAACATGGGTTTTGGTTGTTCTTCCTTCTGGATCAAAACTCATAGGTTGTAAATGGGCATTTAGATGGAAATATCTCACAAATGGTTTAGTGCAAAACTTTAAGGTTAGACTAGTTATTAAAAGTTTCATGCAAAAAGAAAGCATTGATTATTTTGATACTTATACTTTGGTAACAAAAATAACATCCATAAGAGTGCTTTTGGCTTTAGTGTCTTTTTATAAATTATACACACATCAAATGAATGTTAAAACTACCTTTTTAAATGAAGATCTTAATGAAGAAATATATATGGAGCAAACTAAAGGTTTTATACTTCCTAGAAATGAGAGGAAGATTTATAAATAAATCAAATCTCTTTATGGGCTAAAACAAGCTCCAATACAATGACATGAAAAGTTTGATAGTACTATACTTTCAAAAGGATTTATACATAATAATGTAGATAAGTACATTTACTTTAAATTTACAAAAGACTATATAGATGATACAAATATGCTTGGAATTGTTGAGATCAAGAATTATTTGACTTTAGTTTTCAAAATGAAAGATTTCAATGAAGTTGATATTATCTTGGGAATTAAAATCAAAAGAGGTAAATATGTGATATCATTCCATTAATCACGTTACATAAAGAAAATTCTTCTCAAATTTAGTCATTTGGAAATCAAAGAATTTAATACTCCTTATAATTCTAGTGTAAAATAGACTAAGAATTGTAAAAGAGTTATGGTACAATTAAAATATGCAAGTGTCATAGGCAACATAATGTATGTTGCACATTATACCAAATCGGATATAACCTTTATTGTTTGTAAATTTTCAAGGTTTACAAGTAAACCTAACAAAGATCATTGGAAAGCTATTATCAGAGTACTTGGATATTTAAAGAAACAAAAAGATTTGAAAGTTTATTAAAGTGGTTTCTTAGTACTTTAGAAGGATTTTCTAATTTTAGTTAGAAAACTAGTATTAATGACAGTAAATCAACATCAAGATGGGTTTTTACCTTAAAAGGAAGTGCTATTAGTTGGGCATTAAAGAAGTAGACTTGTATCACGTATTCCATAATAAAATCTAAATTTTTAGCATTAGTAGCTGTTAGAAAGAAGTGGAACAGTTGAGAAATTTATTAGTAGATACAAAATTGTGGTCACAATCGATGCCAGCCATTTTCATATATTTTGATAGTGAGGCTACAACGTGTGTAGCCTATAATAGCATTTATAATGAAAGTTTAAACATATAAGTCGATGACATGCCTACGTCAGAGAATTAATAACAAATGGTGTTATAACAATAGTTTATGTTAAATTTTTACAAAAGTTCGACTAATCCACTTATCAAAGCATTGCCAAGAGAGGCTGTAAAATCAACATCTAGTAGAATGGGGCTTAACCCTTAACTTAAATGTGCTAGTAATGGAAACCTTATTTTAAGTTAGCAAAACTAACAATAAAAGTTCAATGGGTAATAACAAGTTACTATATGTTGTTTTTCACGCATGGAATTTTAAAATTAAATAGCCTCATTATAGAATATTCAATGTGACTGTTATGAGGAAAGGATGAGCAAAAAGGTCTTAATGGAAATATTAAATGCTTATAGTAACAGGGGTGTAATGACAAATTCCACCTAAATGAATATTAAAGTGGTGCCACTTCAAATAAGAATTAAAAGGGTTTACTTGTCTAAATATTCATGAAACCATGATTAGCACAAAGTCATATAAGTGCTAAAACAGTTGGTAGAATCTTAAAATGATTAAATAATGTTATATGTGTGATATTAGTTATAACATAAGGAGTTATGGTTCAGTCCTTGTGATACCAAGAACTTTGTCTTAATTTTAAAATTTCTACACTAATAGAAAGTTCAAATCTTCAAGATACTTTCTATTATGCATAGTATTATTAATATTACAAACTGGTAAGAGATTATTAGACAGTTTGTAATATTTGGATTACTGAAATTCTTATTCAGATGTGATTGTTCAGATTAAGATATAATCCTCAAAATAAAGAGAAGTGTTTTCAACAAACATAACTGTTGAAATACACTGATTAATTATTCAATGTTTTCAACATACACAACTTTAGAACACACTAATTCAGTGTTTATAAAAGAAAATATACTTTCAAAATAGATTTCCGCTTTCTATAGAATTCTGCAATAATTTTATTGTATCCTAGGGAGTCTTTATTTACAATTTCCTATTACAAGTAATAACTTTTTAAAGAAAATATCTTATAGAACACGTCAAACTTTTTTTATTTCTTTTTTTATATTACTTTTCTAACAAGGTCATATGTAGGTGACAACAACTTATCGAATTCCAATCAATTTCCAGGAAATTCATTACACGATTCCTGGTAATAATGAAAGATTAAATGACAAAAAGGTCAATTTCAAATGTCTCACTTTCTTAGGCTGAACTTTTGATTATTTAGCCTCAGATTGTTTTCTTCTTCTACAATGATAATAGGGGTCTTTATCCCATCCGACACTTCACCAAGAAATTCCCCCTCTCCGACTTTGAACTTTGAATATTACAAAGAGAAGCTTCTCCTTGTTTGTCTAGGACAAAAAAGTTTCGTCCAATTGCTTGAATATTGGCACACCAATTATTCACTGTCTCTCGTTTCCTTAGCTGATTTCAACACAAAAACAAGTCCACGGTATAGTTTTATAGTACGTTCATGTACCACTCTAGCCGAAACGTGGATCTCTTTTCATACTTGGAGGAAAAGATTTAGGGTCAGAGTTGATGCAAGCAAGTTGGCCAGTTGGATACATGGTGAGAAATTTAAAGTGCAAAAAGCTGGTGATAAGAAGTAGAGAGCTAGCTGAGCCAATAGTCATCATGCGTGGAGCAGGAAATTAATGTGACGGACGCATATTGACGCACGCCTAACAAGCAAATGTTATGTTGAATATTATTATAATTCCTTAGCTGGGGACATCGCTCACTGTTTCTTAGCTGCGAGATCGAGAGATATGTGGGTCCTCATTCAGGGACGACTAGCTATTTGTGATCAGATACATATGCATGGAAAATTAGTTATGAGAAGACTGTATGAGATTAAAATATGAAAATGAAAATTATTTCATTGAAGTAGCACATGATAGATATTATGGTATACGTAGCATATTTAAAAAAAAAAATCATTTTAAAATATGAATTTCGACATTTTTTTTCTTAGAAACATACTTATAATTTATATATTTTATAATTTAAAAAAATTTAAGCTTGAGCTAGCGTTTATATAATTGAAGAGGCAGCTATAGAAGACTTAATTAATTATATCATTAGCAATTGAATTTGGCCTTATAGCTCGCTTATTTACAACTTTTTCATATACCAACAAGCTACTTATCAATTAGCATTAATTGATTATATATATGTTTTTTTTTTATAATTAGAGGAATAGGGATTTGAATCTTATTTTTTAGACAGGGATAATACACCAACCCATGAGCCAAATGCTCAAGTGCTAATTGATTATATATGTTACCACCAAATGCATTTAGAAAATTTAAAATAAAATAGAAGCTTTATTTACAATTTTTGGATGTATTTGAGTTGGCTATGCAGCAATCACTTAATATTATAGCACTGAAATGTAATAATTATACTATGAAAATATATCTTTGACATATGAAATTAAGATGTTAAAGTTATTAATTAAACTTTTCAAAAAAGAAAGTTTTTAATTGAAAATTGTTACAAAGAAATACACCCTGCCTATATTGCTTAATAATAACAGATTCTTCTGGAAGCTACTGTATATTAATTTAACCCACAGATGAAGATTTTTATAAGCTTAAATAGAGTAATAGTCAGTGGAGTTTGCTTGACTAAGATCTCAAGAATATGTGAAAAAATTATATCTTGTCTTACTCATCACGATCCATAGGCTTTGTTTAATTCATTTAAGCTACTATGATCTGATGCAAATCTCAAGTTACCGTGTGGCTTAATTCTTAAACCTCATTGATGGAACCAAGATGATAATTAGTGGCAGATTCTATACTATCTTACAAGAGACCTAAACACGCAATCAGTGGCAAACACATGAAGTTGTCTGTTTGTCTTATTTGAGCAATCAAATATATATATATATATAAAAACAAAGGGTAAAGCATCAATGCCTGTGAAAATGGTTAATCTAATTAATGAGACCGATGATTTAAGTCAACTCATAAACAGCATGTTCTAACGTAAACAAAAAGAGTTGAAACTAATTTTAAGATACACGCATTTCGATTTTTCGACTTTAATTGCTAATGTGAAAATTAAGTAGCAGTAAAACAGCTTATGTGCCTTTCCATTGCCTTGACATAAAGAATATTTCTTCAACACCCCCTTTCCCATCCCTAAGTAAATTGGAAAAACCTTTGATTATTATATCCATAACTCTTGTTTTATCAGATTAAGTTGCAGAGCAAGATAAGAGTTGCATTCATTGGTCATTGTTATTTGACGGAAATTAGTGGAGCAAACGATGAACTCTGCCTTTGCAGATGGGGCCTGGAAGACTTTGTACAATAGAGTTCTAATGATATTCCTGAATTCTGACTGGTGACATTACTGAGTATATAACATGCTTAAAACACACAGTGCGTGTCTTTGATTTGAAGCAACTTGTTCCAAACTACGTGGACTATATACATGCCGCATACCAAACACAAAATACAAAACAAAGTTCTCAATACTTGTTGAATCCTGAACTGAAGAAATTATTATAAAAGCCAATGATCACACCACATGATGAAATTCATAATCTCAGGAGATATATTAAACAATGTCTTGATTAACTGGTGGTTGACAGAAGAAGAATTACAGAATTTCAACCGGCACCATCAACTTGCCAACTTGCTATCTGTCTGATGAAGGAGTGGAGTCTGCAGCCAAACCATCTTGTCTATCTCAAGCTGATAACATATTTTAGAGTAAATGTGGTCTTGTAGTTGAAGAAGGGAGACAATTAAAAAAGAAAAAAGAAAGTCAAAACGATTCTTTGAAAGAAATACGGCCAAAGAGTCGTCCACACAGGATCGAGCCTGCTGTAGTGTAGTGCAGTCATCTTCTTGAAACGTCTATTTGTGAAATCGGTGCCCACACCATGATAGCTTGCTTTATTCTTTTATTTGATAAGGTTTTCAAACCTTGCAAGAAACAAATAAGCAATCCTTTTCATGGAGGTATCTTCTGTATACGGAACTCTGTGCTGTCTTCAACGATCCAGGAAGAATATTGAATTGCATCAAATAAATAAAAACAAGATTGGTTTTCCGTGTATTGGTGCAACAAGATGCGTCAGGTGACGGATGGGAATTTTTGAAGATTGGACAAGACGAAAGAGCTACTTAACGTGATAATGCTGTATTAAAAAAATGGTTAATGATCTTTAAATGAGTCAGCCAAAAGAAAAAGAAACAAACAAAAATAATCAAAATCATATGCGTTTGGAAATGGGGTAATGAAAACTGTTTGGACTCCTCACAAGTCAGCATCATATGCAGTATATATATTTATGAAACATGCATAGGAAGAAATGTTGTCAAATTGACAGGAATTATATGAAACGTAATATCTCTTTAGCTAGCACGGTACTTTAGATTTTTGCTAGTCTAATATCATCAGCTATTTGATACAATTCCGCACGGTTTCCTTAAATGCTTGTCAATATTAAAAATGGAATTGATCTGAGTTGAATTTAGAGTATTTGGATCATTTGATTCTTATATTTTATGTTTAAATACAAATTTTAATTTATGCTTTTAAATTTAGAAATTAAATCATTTTTATTTTATAAAAACTAAAAATTATTATGAAAGTAATAAAGATACAATTTTTGAATAATTTCGATTTTTCATTTTACAAACTGAAAATCGAACCAAACAGAGACGTTTCTAATATTCAATCTGAATAAAAAGGAATGGAATCGAGCACTACGATTAGAATCGATTTTGGAAACTTTGTTTTTTTTTTCAAACACGACAGCGTATTTGCAAACCATTCATCAAATAAATGGGCCTGATTTCTTGTTGTAAAAGGCTTAATTAAATTGAAGGACTTTAAACAGAGATGGGTAGGCTCAAATGCAGGATGATTGGTTCAGGTCACGTTTTGACCTGCAGCTCCCAGTTCATACAAGTTTTCCCAAAGTATGGTCTGCTAAAGACGTTCCAAGCCCAGCATCAAGTTGATGCTCGACAAGATTCCATTACAAATTGTGATATATTTGTGTTAATTTTTTTTATCATTATAAATTAGTTAAAAATTTACGGATGTATTTGATTATTGTTCATATTTTAAGTGTTTTCATCAGTAAATGTTATCACCGTAGGAGGAGATCACTTTCGTTAATTACATAGAACAGCACTCACATGTTTAAACTTATCATATTTCAACTATACTACCTCAAGTCGTTACATTTTTTTTTTCTTTTTGCACATGAAATAAACAAAAAAGTTACTGAAGAAAAGGAAAATAAACAAAAAATATATGCATATAAGGGAGAAAAGGCCAAAAGTCGTCATGAAGTTAATAATTATCTCCGATGAGGTTTTGACAGGCGCCTATAGCTCAGTGGTAGAGCGTCAGTCTTGTAAACTGAAGGTCCGTAGATCGATCCTGCGTGTGGGCAGAAATCCGTTTTTCAGCTGCTATATCAAATTTGCATTTCACTTGGGGCACCTAGGCCCACGATACGACCCTAAACTCACCCCAATGGCATTTTAGTCTTTTTTCTCAAATATAGGGTTCCAGTGCTCAACCAGCGCTATAAAATTCCACCCTTAGTGAACCAGAGCGCATCGCTGCCCAGATCTTTTCCCATCTATTTCTTCCATAAACCTGCTTGCTATATTTAAATTTTTTTTTGGGGGAAAAAAGCCTTTCATTTAATTCAATCGCTTTTGATAGGCGTTGCGTTCTTCATTGGCTTTTTACAGAATCCGGAAGGGCGCGTCAACGAAAGCGTAAATCACATTCAAATCCCAACGATTCATTCAAATATTGCATGCTACGCGTTGTTACAGCGAATCGTAGCTTGTAATGAGTTGGATTCTGCCATTTTTTTTTAATTTTCCATTTAATTTCTATCAGATCTGTTTTCGAAAGTTTTCCACTTTAAAGGTTTTGTTTAAATTGCGGTTGCTTCTTACTGGTGAACGCTCTCTGATTTAACAGTGAGGGATGTTCATGTTTCCGAAGCATAGATTAATTAATTTCTAGCCAGTTTTAAACAGCGCTGTGCATTTTATCTCTCTTGCACTGTGCTACCTGTCTCCTGGTATATTTGTTTCTTTAATTCATTTTCTGATTCGTAGTAAATTTAAGAGTAGTACTTTCGTATTAATGTTTTGTAATCTGAATTGAAATATCAATATAACTATGAAGACTAATATTATCTTCAATTAGTAATTTAAAATTGCTCCATCTGATATGTTAAACTTACTTATGTTGAAAAATATCAGACAGGAATTCTATGTGGATGTATGCTTTTATATATAGGTTTAGTTTTAGCGTGTAAAAGGAACCCAGTAATTGATAGTATCTTGTAAAAAAGCAGATATCATCAAAACAGAGGCAGGGAAAAGAATAGCAAGTAGCATGGTTTAAATTAATAATAATAAAACATGGCATCATTCAAATAATGAAAAAGACTTGAGCTAGGTAATAAATGTTAAGTCCATAGAGTATTCTTATGGCGTAATTGATCTGTCGGTGCAGCGTCGATACATGAATAACTTCTCCATTCGACAGCCACATTCAACGCAAACTATCCTGTAGTGGATGCTTCTGGCAGTCCCAGGTAGTATCAGACGAGTGCAGTGAAGCTCATTGATGTGATCAATCAGTGCATTAACAAAACCTCTCTCTTCTGCATAGTCTTTCCATGCGGATTAATCTTCCAAGCTGTTTAACATAATCGCCCTATTGGCCCTGGCCATTTCAGCTGATCCCCAACTTATAACAACTCATCCTTGACTGGAGCCACCAAAGCTTTGCATTCTCGCTACCTCTGACATGATGGCATCGTTTTCTATGGTCTCGCCTTGTTGCACTTTTGAGTAGCACATGCTCTCCAACTGCAACCAGAAGAACCATGCCGAATTAAGGTCCGACAGTACTTGACCAAGTTTCTCTGGTGAATTTGCGGATATTGGCAGCTTTTGCAGCAGCTCCTGCTGCATTTGTGAATTTGCGGATCCAATCCATATCGTCTCCGCCATACAAGCAAATGAATTTCCCTTCTGTTATCTGCAATAACAAATAACCCGCAATGTATCATACCAGATCTATAATGATAACTAGAGTTACTACAAAATAATTCGAACTACGTACTCGGCACTCCGAGTCTAACAAGTATTTCTATTTTTAAATATGATTTGCCAGTGTTCACAAATGCTTGACCAGTGTAACATATAATTGGGACCATACATACCCAATTAATTACGTCAATATTATCTACCAACAATTCAATCTTCCATGTCTCTTCCTTCCAAAGTTGTTTTTGATAAAAGTTTTTGTATGAATAAAATTATAATAATCCAGATCTACAATAATCAGAATTTAAAACACAAAACGTACTTGATTTCATGTTTATAGTTTAATAGCAAAAATAATATTGACTATATTGGCCTTTAGTATGCCAAGGTCTTCCTCCTCTTTTTTTTTTTTTTTTTATAACTCTCTAATGAGAGAAATCTTTATACTTTTGCTTGATAGGAGAGGAGACTTAGCCTTTTTTTTATATAGTGAGTCTCTAGTCCCACTTATCAAGGGAAATAGGGTTTTCTATAAGCTTACACGTTAAGTCCACATTTGTGGTATTCATGTATTGCTTTAATGTATCATTATTGCATGCATAAATCGATAAATTCATGTATCACTATTGATTACATATATGAATAAGCAAATCTAATTATAAGATATAATTAATTGTAACTTTATTAAGACCAAGAAAGCTTAGCCTATTTTATAAAATATCAATACATATAAATAAGTCCATAACTTTATGTGGAGAAAATCTAATAATTTTTCACTTGGACTGCATTATTTAAATTTTAAATTTTGAAAACAATTTTCTAGAAAATGAGTCATAGGCTAAGACAACTTAAAACTTTATGAGCTCAATTTAACAAAAAAAAATAACTAGTCTTGAGACGTACTTCAATAATCCTTTTGTCCAATAAGATTTATGATATAGGAAAATGACAGCAATTACGTCTATTAAGATATAACGCCAACTATAATCACATATGTCACTGAATCCTATTCACATAAAATAAATGTGGTAGTGTATCAATAAATAACAACACATCCTTAATGGCCTATGTTCATGTTTTGTTTTCGTTTGTCAATCTCTTCATTCTCTTCCTTATGCAGTGCATGCATGCAAGATAAATACTTTATGGTTTATTCAGTAAACCTGTATGTTTGTTTTACATATCTTGAGATTATTTTATGTGTCAAAGACATACTCTCAAGGTTGTAATTTTATGACTCAACCTATACTTAAAACTAACACATGTTTTAAGTTTTGATATGTGAAAATATGTATGTATACTAAAAATTAATATGGCTGAATATCATTTAAGTAATCATTAAAATAAATTCAAATACATTATCAATGATATGTGCCAAGCGAAAGCCAATAAAACATATGATGACAAAACACCTCTAAATTTAAGAGTGTAATATCTTTAAAATTCTGTTAACTGCTTAGACATTTTGAAAGCAAATGCATGATAGTTTTTAATATGAATAATTTAAATACAAAACTCATTCAAGCAATTTTGATTATTTTTGTAATTTCAAAATTATAATGAATTTAAACCCAATAAAGCTAACTCCCTTAAACTAGAGTTAATAAAAGGAGTGCCATTATCCAGCAAAATATGTCTGAGTATTCCAAATTTGCATATGATATTCTCTTTAATGAAGTTGGCCACAGCCGATTCAATTGCATTTTTCAAAGGAACATCCTCCACTCATTGGTGAAGCATTCAGTTGCTGCAAGTATCAATGTATGTCTTTTAGAATGGGGAGTGATAGGCCTAACCAAGTTGAACGTCAAGTGTGAAAAGGCCAAGGTGTGATGACACTATGGAGTACAACTGTTGGAGTATGTATGGTGTTTCCATAGACTTGACATTCATGGAATTTCCTTGCGTAATTCACCACATCTGTTTCCATGATAGGCCAATAGCATCCAAGATCCAACAATTTATGATAAAGCTTCTTTCCCCTTCATGCTCTCCACTACTTCCGATGTGAACTTCTTTTAATAAGGGATTTACATCAACAAGAAAAACACACTTCAATGGACATCCCGCAAATGATACTCGGAACAATTTATTTTCTTTAAAAGCATTGAACTATTCTCTTCAATTGTCTTGCATCTAGAAAATTCATTGAAAGGACTCCATTTAAAAGAAGTTGATTTAAGGTTTATGCCAATTGCTAGCAGTTTCTACAAAATGACACTTGCGCACATCTAAAGGTTTTGAACACTTGGGACAAGACTATTGATGTTGAGGTGCATACCTTGTGGATTTCTCTTGGAATGGAATCAAGTGTTACCTTTTCAAATTGAAAAGAGAAATGTGCCAACAGATTTGAGAGAGCTTGAGACTTGATCACCTTGGGTTGCATAATTGAAATGTTAAACTCTCTTAGTAAGAAGAGCCATTTTACTATTCTCCTAAATAAAGCTGGTTAGGAAAGCAAAAATTTGATTGGATTTGTCTTGATTACCACTCTAAGTTTGTGAGCCAAGAAATAATGGTGAAGCTTTTGAGTTGCATATACCAATGCAAGACAATACTTCTCCATTAGTAGGTAGTTGAATTCACTCCCATGCAAACATTTGCTCAGATAATACACAGGCCATTTTTGCCAGTCCATTTCTTGAACAAGTAGAGCACCAACTAAGTGTGGAGTTATAGTAAGGTACAACATCATTGATTTCCCTTAGATTAACTTAGTCATTGTCTTGGGAGAATCAACAATAACTTTGATTTTCTCGTAGGCCACATCAACTTCAATAACGTGGAAGTTAGTCTGGTCTTGAATAGGTCCTATTTTGAAACTCACCCTGACTTGTCCTAGAGTTTTGATTTCCTTTTTATTGAAGGGAGTAATAGTAATAAGACGACACAAATACTCAAAATCTATTTTCATAGCCTTCAAAGTAAAATGGGTATCCATTAACATTGCTCTCCACAAAGAGCGGTTTGTTGTGATAGAAGTGTGTTATCTACATGTCTGTTTCTGTGAACACTTTAGTGTTCTCATATCCACTTGCCATTTTCTCATAAGTCAACCCACCAAGCTACAATCCTCATGTTATGAGTCGGGTATCTATATTAACCTTATGGTTGCCTTCTTCCTTGACTCCTTTAAAAAGCCAAGTTAGTCAAAGAAATGCTTGAACCTAGGTGTCTTTGATGAGTGAGCCAAAAATGGAAGAGGTAACTATAGTAGTCGCATATATGTCATTTTCTTGATTAGAAGAAGAGGTAGACTCTTCTTGAACATTGATAATTGCAATTACATATCTTTGGGCATTTAAATGAGTAGGGAATGAGTTATTTAGAATCACAATACCACATATTGGACTTCTTTTTTATCGTTGGCAGTTGCGATACGTACTGTAAATTTATTTATCTATCTCTAATCTATTCTTAAAGGAGTGCCCTTACCTTGTCAAGTGAAACTGAAAGTTGGGGTAATGCAATAATATTTTCATATTGTCTTCTTTTAAAGTTGCCTTAAGTTTTCTTGATGATCTCTTCTTTCCCTACCTCTTCTTTAGATTGCATTCACAATCGGGATTTTTGTTTGAAATGATTGGCTTTTTTTGCTTAAGGACTGTATTAATGGTCTACCGTGCAATTTTGACTAAAATGGAAAAAGTAGGAAGAGGTAAGTTTTCCAAATACACCTTATATTCATTGAACTTAGCTTAGATGTAGACTTTGACTATCTCCTTTTCATCATGAAAATCTTGTATATCTAGTACCCATTCTCTAAACTATTAGAAAGCTAAAAGATAGGGCTCCAACTTTTATGTTTACTATTTTACCTAGCTCGATCAGATCGAGGTGAAAATCACATTGGAAAAGAATGGACTACAATAGAATTTGCACAAAGTATCATATTGTACCCAAAAGCACAAGGCCATAATGCCTAAGGAGTCAAGGCTGCCGCGCCCATGAAGAGAAAGCATCGTATTGTAGCCCATGGAATCGAGGTTGCGATGCCCGAGAAGTAAGGCTGAGGCACCCACCCGCTATCCCAGCATTTACTTTTTTTATTTTTTTTTATAAAATTAGGGTTTTAATGGTTATTTAAAGGGGGCTTCTAAGAACAATTTAAGGGGCCATTCTAAGTAGCTTTTCTAGAGAAAAAAAAGCCACCAACAAAAAAGGAAAGCAAGGGAAAATATGGAAGACATGAGATCTGACAAATATTTGTTTCCCTCTCTACTTTAGTTCTTCTTTCACTTTCTTTGATTTGGATTGATGGTTAATTTGCTTTGGATTATGTTTGCAGTAGATACTATGAACTAATTTATTTTTTTTAGGATTATGATTGAACTCAACATGTAATTGAATACTTTATCTCTCTTACTTATTTTTAATGGGTAATAACAAGTTATTATATGTTGTCATTATACATTGAATTTTTTATATTAAATAACCTCATTCTAGAATATTCAAATAGTCTCATTCTAAAATATTCAGTGCGACTGTTACGAGAAGTGGATGCGTAAAAGGCTTTTAATGGAAATGTCAAATGCCTGTAGTAATAGGGACATAATTACAAATTCCACTTATATGAATATTGGAGTAGTGTCGCCTTAAACAAGAGTTAAGAGGGTTTACTCTTGTAAATATTCATGAAACTAGGATCAACACAAGGCTATATAAGTGCTAAAGAAATTGGCAGAATCTTAAAATAGTTAAATAATGTTATATGTATGATATTTTTGGTTATGATATAAGGAGTTATGGTTCAATCCTTGTGATACTATTAACCTCATCTTAACTTTAAAATTTCT
>NW_018397266.1:4123776-4209101 GCF_002168275.2 Theobroma umbraticum
AAAGTTCAAATCTTCAAGATACTCTCTACTATGTATAGTATTATTAATATTACAAACTAGTGGGTGATTGCTAGATAATTTGTAATATAAAGAAGTCTTATTCAGATGTGATTATTCAAATTAAAGTGACTATTTAAATTAAGTGTCTATTTAAACTAAGACATGACTCTTAAATAAAGAAAAGTATTTTCAAACACATCTGCTGAAATATATTAATCAATTATTCAATATTTTCAACAAACACATCTTTTAAAACTTAACAAAACATGTCTATTAAAACAAATTGGACATAAGCTTTTAGTGTCTATAAAAGGAATGTATATTCAACCAAACTTCATTAATTCAAAGCATTATGCAATAGACTTGTTGTATCTTGGAAAGTCCTTATCTACAAATCCCCATAGTAGGCAACAACTCTTAAAAAAAAAAGTGTCACAACATGCCTCAAGCCTCTTTTTTCTTTTTTTCTTATTATGTTTTCTAACAGATGCAAGGCAAGGTTTGCACTGGTAGACTCATTAATGATTTTCCATGTTTCTTTTTACCTTTAAAAATTGAGCAGATTCAGTAATATAAAGATTTTGGGTTCTATAAATATGGTTCATAGTTTGTTTGGAAGAACGAAGATCTTATAGACTAATCATCAAATCTTCAACAAATGAGAGTTTGTTTGTCTGAAATGTTGAGTTTGTCTTGCTAGTTCTGCTACGACTAGGCTACTCTATTTTTTCGTTCTCCACCTTTTCCTCTCTTAATATAATGGAACACTTTTTGGCTTAACATTAGATTTTGCATAAAAACAAATGCATTTTACTACTATATATGTATATTATAAGTTTAATAGTTTTATCTTACCATAATACTTTTGATAAATTTCAAATGCCAAAAAAGTTTCAATCATAATTTTTTACTAGTAGAAACCACAATGTCTCAAAATAATTTTAAAATTAAGTAATTTTGAACTAAACATTCAAAATGAAAACTTATTTTAGTCACGATTTCATCTAACACGATTAGAGAATTGAAAAGTGTGTATATTTATAAAAATTAAAAAATAATTAACTATTACTAAATAAAGATATGTACAAGCTTCTGCAGTGCTGGCTCAAGTGTAAAGCCACCAAACCAGTGGCTTTACGCTTTAAATTTTTAGTAGATTTCCTAATTTTATAATAATAATTAATTAATTATATTAAAAATATACAAAAAATAGCATAATTATTAAAATATTAACCTATCTCTCAAGCCTAATAAATATTTATTTTCTCTCCCTTTTACGTTCTTATTAATTCTCACCTATTTAACTCATTTTCTATGTAAAAGTCAAAATAATTAATAAAATAATATATTTTTTCACTTTCTTAATTATGTGCTTAATAAATCTAAATCTTTTATCGCTTCACAATTCTTACATATAATTAATTCTCAACTATTTCTCCTGTTTCCAATCAAGTAATGGTAATATATATTTAATGATCTCCAATAGCTTTTTCTTCTCAACTATATCTTCTATTTGCAATCAATTAATAGTAATATGTATTTAATGATCTTTAACAAATATTTTTTCCCTATATATAAAACCAATTAGATATTTTTATTCAATTTATAATATCCACTTTTGAATTCTTCTTTTCTCATTTGCTCTATCTTCTTTTACCTTCAATTTTCTTTTAAAGAATACGTAAAAAGACTGTTATATTATTATCTTCATAAAGTTTGAGCCTCATTTATTGTTTGCAATAAGCATTCAATAATTAAGTATTATTATTTTAATATTTACAGATTTTTTTACTTTTATTTAAAGTTAATATTATATTATTATATTATCTTTATTTTATATGATAGTTTTTATTGAATTATAAATTTAATTAAAATTTTTAATTTTTTTTCAATTTCAATAAAAATGATTACGTTTGAATATTTAAGTTTAAACCTTCAAAGTTATTGACTCTCCCTTAAGCTCCTACCGTTTCATCTTGCCCTACTTATCACTTCCATAAATGCTGACTATGGTCATCAACTCTTGCAAAATGTAGTAATTTTTTATGGTCACAATGCCACATGGTTTCCCAGAAGAACTGTGTCAGTGACATTGTTTGGCAGTACATGGCTCTCTAGATGGGGGTCATGTTTTTCAATAAACATATTGCTTGTTTATCCTTAAAGTATAGAATAATAATCCTTTCAGAAAAAAAAGGATAATTGATTTTTTGGTATGGCTAAGTTGAAATGTGCTAGCATTTAGGATTTTATTTCTCTTCGCTCATTAATTCTTTTCTTTTTAATATGATAATACATTGGATCATAATATGATACTATTAGTATAATTAAGGCAGGATATTCGTTTTTTAGTTTTCACACATTCAAATGTAGTTAGTTGATTTTGACTATTAATTTATTATTTTTTAAAAAATTATTTTACAATAACGTAATAACAAAAATAATGAGAATAATTTGAACAAGTGAAGCACTATTTACACAAAATAACTAAAATAAATGAAATGTTACTTCATGCAAAATAATTAGAACAAGTAGAGCGCTATTTCACACGGAACAATTACTTCACACGAATAACAGTAAAAGTAAGTCGGAAGAAGTGACAGTGTTCATGAGTTACTTTCATCTTAAGAAGTTTTAGAGAGTTTGGCTTGTAGGTTTAAATATGGAGGCAATTAAGAATTTTCCTCTCAATATTTTTATCTTCAAAAACAAGTGTTTCTCTTCTCACTATTTCAATGTTCATATAATGGGTTTGGTAACGATTGCCTCTCTTCTCAATAAATGTTACTCATGTGCATTAAAACCTATTGTTGAGTAACACTTTCTTTTAACTCTAGGGTTTTCACAATTCATATGAAAAGAAGAGACTTCTAGAGCTATAACAACACATTTAACTTAAAGCTCCTCTCTTTAAATATTCTTTCTGTAATCCTCTTTTATCTACTTTTTTCTCACCCTTCACTAATATTCTAGTATTTTAAGCACTACTCCAATCTTTCTCTTCGTTGTTGCTTCTGACGTATCCTTTTACTTATTAATTTGCAACACTTCCTCTCTCGTTCTCACAAGAACCCTTTGCTGGTCTCAATAAGGACCCCATAAAGGACAACATCATGCAACTCGGATGTGTTAAATATGACATTATTAACCAAAAACAAGTATAAAAGCGGCAAAGCAAAGAGTTAGAAAAGGATCCTTTCACAATGTTCACAACATTATTGACGCGGCCATAGCAGCAAGCAGCGCTTGTTGTAGTTATTAATTGCAACTCCAATGAGTACAGTCTACGGGGATTGCTTATATTAATTAATTAATCGGTGCAGCAGCGATACATGAAGAACTTCTCCATTTGCTTGCCACAGTCAAAGCAAACGACCCTCTCATGGATGCTTCGAATTCCAGCAGTCCCTGGAAGTATCAGACGGTTGCAGTGATGCTCGGTGCGAAGACCTTGGATGTGATCATTCAACGCAGGAATAAAACCTTTTTCTGCCGCAAGCGCTTCCCATACAGGATATTGGTCAAGGCTTTTCAAAACAATCTCCGCCTTACCCCTGGCCAGTTCATCTCCCCTACTTATCACGGCCCATCCTTGCTCACTGCCATCAAAGCTGAGCATGGTCATGATCTCTGGCAAAATGTGGTCATTTTCTACGGTCACTCCATGCTGAACTCTTGAGTGCCACATGCTCTCCAACCGCACCCAGAAGAATCGTATCAGCGAGATGTCAGGCAATACACGGCTAAGATTCTCTCTCTGAATGGTGGTCATGTTCCGCCTAATTTTTTCTCCAGGGTTGCTTTTTCCCACGTAGAGCATCTCTAATTTGATATTAGCAGTTTGCGCAACAGCTTTTGCTGTTGTTGTGAATTTCCGAATCCAATCCATGTCTTCTCCACCATACAAGCAAATGAATTTCCCTTCAGTTAACTGCAATAGCAAAAGTGGCTTTTACATATGTTACATAAATGATTGATAGATGCTATTCGTATGAAGCAATTCTGATTAAGTTAAAACAAGCATTTCTTATATATTTATTATGATTAAGACTGCACATACCCAATTGATTATGGAGGGGTCAATAGAATCTGCCAAGAGTTCAATCCTCCATGTCTCTTCCTTCCAAAGAGCTTCTTCCCTGATCTTAGTGAAAGGGAATGCCGAGTTGCCCCAAATAAACATCATGTGAATCGCGTTAGAATTCACAACTCTTCCCTGGGAGTCTAACACCACTAGCAAAGGCTTCTTGCTGAAACCCCAGACCTCTTTGATGTACCTAATCACCGCTGGCTGAATCATGGAAGGGTGACTAACCGAGTACCATGGCATCATTGCTTTTAGAGACTCGAATTGCTCTCTCTTTGTGTCATCAAAGGGAACGGACCTGTCTACAACCGGGATCCAAATCACCTCGTACTGACTCTCTACCCTCGTTGGGTGCACTCGTGACTCGTCATACATTTGTTCCAGAATACGACTTTCGTCATGCGGCATCTCAAGGTCTGAAATGAATAGTAGCACAATTCTCCGCCTCAACACGTCAATGCTAACCTGTATGTCTTACAAGTACTGGATCAAAACCAAATCGTTCAAAACAACTCTCAAAGCCTTTGATATGTTAATTGTAGTTAAATCTTGATTTTGTTTCTTGATAACAAAAGTATTTATCTTCAGTTTGGCCGTAAGCTGCTTAATGTACACTATATTTAAGCCCTCTTGAAAAAATGGACTAGTTAGTTCAGAGAAAGAAAAAGGAAGTATAAATGCGGACCTTTTGCTTGGTAGTTCCATTCCAAAGTGGCAGCTGGTCATCCTTAGCGTAAATAAAAGCCTTAAGAATCTTCATATTATCGATATGCATTGCATCAAAGAGGCGCAACAGCGTTTGATATGCTTCAATATCCTTTCTCTCATCTGCATCGACCAAGTTTATTGTCGTTCATAATGATGCTGACTTTACATTTTAGCACTACCTTCCTATATCATGATCCATTTAATTTTATGTGAAATCTTTCAAGGGAAGCGACAGGACTTACTTATGCGTTGACGACAACGTTTGAGTTTCTCCATAAGATCGCTGCATATATTGTCGATATTGTGCGCCAAGCTTGACAGCTCCCAAGCATCTGTAGTCGATGATACGAACCTGAAAGATATGATATTATGATTAGATAAAAAATTCTCTTCTCTTTCACTCCTAGTTTTAAAAGAGCAATTTATAGGAACATTATCGGGAGATAGCTTCTAATTGTAAGTTGAAGCTATTTTTTGTTGCCACATGAAATTGGAAAAGAAATAGGGAAACTGAGATGGCAAGGGAAAACCAGGGCCGGGAATGGCTCAATCAAGGATAATGACATACTCGTCGCCCATGCCAATGAGGCCTATAATTTGTGATGCGCAAACCACAGTACTTCGGATTGTCCAATAAACAGCTGAAGGGATATCAGAATTGGCGGATGACAGTTCTGGGTCTTCAGGGCTAATGTACTCAGATGGAAGCTCCTTCAATTCGATAATGCACTTGGCCACACAAAGCATCGCGTTGATGAGGTCGGCAAGCGTGTCAAATTTTGTTTTCAAAAGGTCAGCTCGCGCAAGAACTTGTGGCAATTGTTTGAGGAGTGCAACCCCTTTGGCAAGTGGATTAGTAGTGTAAAGCTGGACAATCAGCAAGAATTCACCATAGCTCATGGCAAATGCTGCCAAGGCTAGTACAACCTTTGCATCCCATGAGTAGCTTTTAACTACGTGAGCCACTGCTAGAGTTGTTGCATGTGCATCTTCACCAGTTGACAACCTGTAGGCTATCTGTCATTATTTTAAAATGTAAAAATTAATTACTATATAGTTTTACAGAATAAGAAGGCATTTGTTATTCGATAGATAATCACATAAAACCGCTTTCTAATGTAGAATTAGTCTTATAGTAATAACAATAACCTAACCTCGCAGGAAATTCTGTTTATGATGGCTGATAAATAGTCGATCGACTCATCAGCGCTTAAATGGAGAGCTCTTTCATCCGATTCATATATTTGCATGTGTGCTTCCTGTGCAAATGTTATCACTCCCACCACGTCATAAATATCATAATCATTATTTTATATAATCTACAAATTCTTATTTGATAAATCATATAATTTATCCAATCTCTATTCATAATAATTTAATTTTTATTATGGTAATCATTAAAATAATTTAAAAAATAAGGACATATAATATTTATGTAATTGCTAGAAATTATATGTTATTAAATAATCAATCAAAAGGTAATAATAAATTAGAAAAACAAGAAGCTGATAGAGAATCACAATTTCACTAACAAAAAAAAATTATGATGTAATGATAAAAAAAAAGTTACTGTATGTCCTAATTTTTCTTACGAATCAACTAAGATTAATTCATAATTACACTTTATGAAAGTCAACTTTTAATTTAATAAATATAAATAAAATTTTCACTAACATTAGTGATTAAACTTAAGTTTATTACAAAATGATATTTTCACAAATTATTCGATAGCTGATTAATTAAAATTTACTTTTAAGTTGGTTTTAGAAATTATATGGCACAATTTTTGTGAATGATGATAGCAAATTACAAAAAATTTTAACATGATAATTTAAGATTTTACTAAGTTAGTCCATCAAAAAACAAATTAATTCTTTTTTCTATAATTTTAATTTGTTAGTCAATCAAATGCCAATTATAGAACACGTCTCACTTAAAAAAAAAAACACATATCTTACTTAGTAGCTAATTGAATTTAACTACATTTATAAGTAATTTGGATTGGTTTGGGTTTGAAAATTTTGACTTATAATTTTATTTCATTATTGATTATGAAATTAGATGTCTTTTTGTAATTATTATTAGTAATTAATTTTTACTCTATTATTATTTATAATTAATTGAATCTTTAATTTGTTAATAAGTATTTTATTTAATTATTTATTAATAGATAATTTTGTTAATTTTTACTCTAAAAATATTTATTTTCAAAATTCAAGTATTTTTTTATTTTTACTTTTTTTTCTGAATATTTATTAATTAGTTTTAATTGAAAATAGTATATTGTTTTCTATAACAGAAATTTTATTTTAGATATAAAAGTATCAATTTTAACATTTTCATGAAAATACATTTTTTTAACTTACATTTTATGTCATTTAGTTTAAATGTTAATTAGCTACGAATAAATGAAATCATGATTCACAAACCTAGATTTTATTATTTTAATTATGACATTCACATATAAAATCATCCATTATAACTAAAAGGCTACATTATGCAATTTGTCTCTATACTTTGACAAAGTAGTGGATTTAATCCCTACACAATAATTTGTAAAAATTAAATTTCTATACTTTTTAAAATTAACAATGTCAATCTTATTCTTAATAGTATTAAAATTTTTCTATTATTTATACTGATATGATATTTTTTTGTTGATGTGACATTACATATGATAATCTATTAATGATGACATGATTTTTTTATTTATTTCACAATATTCTTTTTACTGTTTAAACCATTAACTCACACTAGATAATTACATATCCAACTTATAAAATTCATGTTAGCATTTGATCACATCAATTATTACATCATTTTTAAAATACTACATCATCTTTATCATGTTATCAAATTTTGTGTCTTATTAACATAACCAAACGCTATAAGAGTATAGCTAATAAATTTTTTTTAACAGATTGGATTGAAATTATCAATTTTAAAAAATAAAAAATTTAATTTTTACAAATTATTGTAAAGACTAAATTCATCATTTTAATAGACTATAGGAAATAATTGCATAATTTAAGCTAACTAAAACCCAAGAGGGATAAGCGTTTAAGAGGAAGGCTTTTACCTGAACTGTTCCCCGTGCCGGAGGGGCTGCTCGGCGAAAGATGTCTTCGACAATGTCAAGAATAGGTTTCATACTGCTATGAATACCAGCAGGATCATGGATGGCCTCGATTTGCTTCCCAATGGCTTTGCTGCCGGAGGCTGATGAGAACATGTGTGGGTCGCTTCTACCATGAGACATTGCTGACAATTCCATTATTTCAGAGGTGGATTTTCTGGTGTGAGTCAAGGAAGGAAATATCCAAGGTTTTGTTGGATTTGTTTGGTATCATTCATAGGCCTTATATAGTTCATTTTGAGATGGAATTTGCTACCTTGCTTCCAAAGAAGTTTAAGCTATGAAGTGGTGACAGAGGATTAGAATTTTAAATAAAGGCTTGGCAATAGCTTGTCTGATCTCAGCAGTGTAAAGGCTTGTCCCATTAGATTATATTAACAGTATAAAGAATAGTCCTGAGTCCTGAGATTCCTACACTAGGAATTTTGGCGACTTTCACCTTCTGAAATGCATGTTCTTTGTTGAATGTTGATGTAAAAAAACTGTCTTGGTTTAATTACGTATTCTCTGATTATTTTAGAATTGTTCTGAGTTTTTGATTTTTCAATTTCTTTTTTTAAAAAAAAAATTAAAAATTTTTATTTTTATTTTAAAAATATCTTCATCTGTTAAAGATAATTATAATATTACTCTCTTTAAAAAAATAAAAATCTTTTATGATAATTTTAATCAAAATTATAACTTATAAAAAAAACTTATAAAAAAATAATTTATCAAACAATTTCAGCTTAACTTTAAAAGTTATTATTTTTCATAAAAATTTCATAATAGATTTTAAATAAAAAAAAAAACTAAATAAAAAATGCTCTAAACAGGATTGTTATTGGAAGTTTGGAACTCTGTGGTAGGAAGGCAAGTTTAGCTGAAGATGGAGATCCAGGAAAATTTACACTTGAAAAGTGTCTCCAAATGAGTAGGAACAAAAACCAGTAGAATCTAATATTATTTGCAAACAAATAGAATCCAGCCAACGTGATTAGGTGGTCTAGCTTTCCAGTGTGATTATTTCAGTTACAGAAGGAACCTTGCGTCTTTGAGGCAAAAAGCTGAGATGCGTAGTGTTCATCACATATTCCACCTAAGCTTTAGTCATGTAGCTGGCTTCGTTGCTTATTAGCAGGGTTGTAATCTCAATTAATTAAGAAATGAGACCTAGAAGTGAAGGGTTTATCCAACAATTGCATTTCTTACTTTGTTTAACCTTGTTTTTTTGCTTGTTACGCCGTTATTCTTTCAATTTCTGTTTTCTATTCGAGGTCCAGTTTCATCTGGTCAGCAGCTGCCCTGACTCTGGCGTTTGGCTGATGGAACCATTTCGTTCATCTAAGATTATTAAGCTTTCGATTAAATTCTAAGGGCTTGAAAATGGAGACTTCCAAAGCTTCAACGAGCTGCAGAATGTTGATTCCCAGGGTCTAATAGCGACCTTTTATTTTCTGGCAAGTAAATAACTCCCTTCCTAAGAAGCAGCCATAAGGCACCTGTGTACAGCACAGAAAAGTAAAAGAGCCTTTCAGCTTGATCACAGTAAGAAGAAGACAATAAGGAAGAGAAAAGGAAATGGGCATCTAAGTTCACGCTGGCTTCAAGCCTTCAAGAGTTAAAATTCATACTCTTTAGGGAAGTTAGTAGATTTGAGTCAGGCCACTAGGTGTTGCAGGGCAAGGGTTCAGCTATTAGAATAGCTGGAAGAATAAATATATTGTTTACAATAGCACAAGATCATAAAGGAAAGCTTGAGCAGATGAATAATTATTCTATCAATATACATTGTTCAACAAATTCCTTTGAAATGTACTAACAGTCTGTCTTGTCTACTAATAGAAAATTCTAACAGTTAGTAGAATATCAATTTCTTTGTTCCAAAGTTAGCGTTCGGTTTACAGAATGACAAATTTTTAATGCTTCTGAAATGTAGACGGCATGCCATTCCTACATCGCTCCATAGTTCTAATGGACGCATTTTTAGACTTGGGAGGGCTTGTTTTTCACATCTTCAGGAAGGGCCTTCCGGCTTCCACCACTGTTGTCAAGTTAACTTGAATCCCAGATTATAGTCATTTAAAAGAGGAAGAAACTGGTCTGCAACTCCTCTTTTTTCCCTTTTCTTCCTCCAAATAAGATTTGAACTACTAACTTCCTTTTTTCTGAAAAATAATCATAGAGTGTTCTGATTAAATCAAAACTATTATCATCAGTCCCCTCAACAGATGCTATTTCAGTCAGAAAATCTCTGTTGAGATTTCCTATTTAATTAGTTACAATTATTCATAGATGGTAAACTTCTTCATAAGCCGCTTACATTTCTGGCATACTATGCTTCCTTCAATCAACGCTTCAGAATAGGGAATCACTTGTGTGTGATTGCAAGGCCCACCAAGGAGAGGTGGTTCAAGGACAGTTCTGAGAGCACCTATGAATTCCAACTGTGCCACATTTTCTCCCCACTGTCGAAACAGATTTAAGCATTTAATGATTTCACCCCCTTGAACCCTTACAATATCTGCTGATGATCCATTTCCAAATACCGCCCAGCCATTGTCATCATTGTTATACAGCAAGGCTAACACCTCTGCTAGAATATGATCAGTACTGGCAGTATGTCCTAGTCGGAATTTTGATCTTCTCATGCTCTCCAACCGAAGCCAAAAGAGCTGTACCTTCGTGAAAGAGAGTAAGGTGCTGTGTATTTCTGTATTGATAGTGGTTAAAAGGTCTTTTACATGTTCATTCGGGTTATTCATACCAACATATATCATCTCAAGCTGCACACCTGCATCCTTTATTTCTTTCGTTTCAGCACTAAATTCTCTGATCCAATCTAAGTTTTCACTTCCATAAATGCAAATATTTCTCCCTTCTTCAACCTGACATAAATTCAAAGTAATGAGTAGAATATAAAAGATCTAGCTTTTGCTAGGAAGAAGAAAAAAGGTTTATTTTAATACGCATTAAGAGATGTGTTGTTGGTTCTCAGTATCTTACCCATTGAGTAAGGATGGGGTGAATTTCATTAGTGATAAGCTGCATTGTCCACTGCTCCCTTTCCCAAAGCTCATTTTCTCTTGAAAGAGAAAAGGGGTATGCCTCAGAACCCCATATGAATACCATATCAAGCGCATTCAAGTTTGTTATCATCCCTTCTGAATCCAAAACTACCATAATGGCTTCATCGCCATAGCTCCATTCTTGCTTCATAAAGTTTATTACTGCAGAGTTTAGAGACCATGGTTGTCGAACTGAGTAACATGGTGTGGAGTTTGATAGAAAATTGAACCATTTCTCCTCGGCATCAGTCCATGTTTCAGAACATGAAATGGGAACCCATATCATTTCATAACTTCCTTCTACCTTTTCGTGAGGATGATCGTATGTTTGGTGAACTAGAAAAAACAACTGCTCTAATGGTAGGAGATCTGGCTTAGAAACCAAAAGTAGGACAACCTTGCTTTTCAATTCAGAGACACCTAACTGTCGATGAATCCAAGAGTTACTAAATAAGATGAACAGAGTTTTTAATCATAAAATGCCAAATGATTACATCATTTTAGATTGAAGGGCAAGTAGAAGAGCACCATGATTTCTCCTTCACCATATCAGACGCATGAAAATTATACAGAAAAGCCAGTTGCCACATCTAAGTTCTAATACTATAGTTGTTCAATTAGCAAAACTTGTGGTGACTTTAATCAGAGTGTTAAGAGGGAAATAACAATCTTTTTCTTTTAAACAGATACAAATAATTAATTTAATGAGCAAAAAGTAAAACAAATTAAAATGTAAGAAAGAGAACTTTCACCTTTACTTGTGTAGGACAATCCTTGAGTGGCAGGTCATCCTTTAGAGCAAATAACATCTGAAGCACCTCTTGGTTGTCGATGTGGGACTCCTTGAAAAGGTTCAGTAGCTTCTGGTGCAGCTTTGCTTCTGTAAGAAATATAAATGCATATATCAGAATTACTATTGTACAAAATGTGCTTGTGTAGTCAGTGAAAGGCTTCTAAATCATTCTAAACAATCCAGGCAGTGACCTGTTTGTTGACGAAAAGCATCCACCAGCTGCCTAAGGTGACTGTATATGCTGCTCAACCTGTAGTCCAGACTTAAGAGCTCCCATGCCGCAATTATTATATTGGAATACCTGTAGAAGTAACTGAAGTCAGCAGAGTTATTCAACTTGAAGTGTGGCCTCAATATATGAAAAAAAAATTGGAACAGATAATGGGAAAATCAGCATTTTCTAAGATTTATGACAGGTCAGAACATGCACTTGCTCAGGTTTCATGGCCTTCAGGTTTGTGATTTGAGAAGAGCAGGCCAAGGTGCTTCGTATGATCCAGTAAGTCGTAACATAGATCTCTGACTTCGTAGCAGCTATGTTCTCAATATTTGGTCCTACAAGTACTGCTGGCAGACCTTCAAACTCGATGATGCACTTTGTCAAATCCACCATTGTCTTGACAAGCAATCTTAAGGCCTTCACTTGAGGCTTCAACATGCTTATGTTACTCGGAAGTTGTTTAAAATCTGCAAGTGATACTGCCAAGGGGATTTGAGGGCGTAGCTGCATTATGAGGCAAAATTCACCATAGCTTGTTGCAAAACCTGCGAGCACTAACACCACCTTCGCAGCCCATCCATAATTTCCCAGCAAATCAAACAAGGCCATTGTTCTTGTATGAAGATCTCCTTTACCAGGGCACTTGCAAAGCATCTGCAATCATAATAAAAAATAATAATAAGACATTTGTAAATGCAAGGGGACTAGAGAAAGAGAGATCAGAATTACCTCATGCGCAATTTTATAGATGGTGTGCACTAGTGGTTCTTGTGATCCAATTAGTTCAATGTTGCTAATGTGACTCTTTAAATTTGCATCAGTAGGTTTAGCAGAAACCTGTGTCAGAAATACAGCATCAAGGTTATTAGCAGCATACTTGAATACCTTATACCAAAAGACAATAACAAATGCAATGAAGTTTCAGAAATTCAGTCTACAATATAAAACTTCTGTAAATTATTAAATCAATCAAAAATTGTATCCTATTTCCAGTGATTAACTAGAATCATAATTTTGTTCTTATAAGATGCAAGTTTTGACAGACAGTAATGTCTAAAGGACTTGATATTAGTCTCATTATACCATTTGAAACAAAAGGGCTCAGACCACAGATAAGATGTTAATTCTTGAAGTTTCATATGTTACAAAGCATTTCCAGTTTATTCCAGGGTTGACAAGAGTTAGCAAAATGAAGAATAGGTACAAAATTCTATATCTCGAAACTTCCTTGCCTGGATCTCAGAAAATTGACACATTAGTGAGTCAAACTATAAGCATTCAAGCCAGTCTTCTGAGCAAACATCTAAAATTTGCAGTAACAGTGTAACAAAGCAGGAAATTAGTAGTACTTCTGATGTAGTAGCATAAAACATGATGTTCTCCACTGCACAAAGAAGCATCTCAGAATCAAGGCGACGACCATCTGGATCATGGCTAAGTAGGAGCTTCTTTATCAGGATTTCATCATCAAAAGACGATTTGGAACGTTGCCAGACGCTACCACTATCAAATGAGGTCATGGCTTAAGTGATAGTGAATCAAAGGAAAAAGGATACATCAGTTCAGCTGGGATGCTATATAAGCTTGTTAATTAGTTTGTGTGAAAGAAAAGCCAATGGGATAAACATAATTTGCTTGCAGCAGTTGCAGATCTATATATAATCAAGGTCTCCCTCGTAGTTTACGAGTCCCGCTGCATGCTTTTAACATAAAGGAATCCCGATGGGACTAAACTGCTGAAATAACTAAAGAAGTGGTTCTTACTTAAAGAATTCTAGATGTGGACCCGAATCAAATTCAAAGGTGATTCAAAAGCACTTTCTTTGCCTGTCCTGGTTTCTGAAGAGACAAGTCATGTTAACTGTAGCTACAAATGCCAAGCGCTACATGTATTTGTGCACCCCTTATCTGCTTTCGATGTGATCATTGTTGAAGAATGAGAATGAAACCAAGTAGTTTTTTTTTTTTGCCGACAAAACTTTTTCGTTCTTCGTTATTTGTACTACACATTACAAGGCAGGCAAAAACAAAGATATTTCGGTATCAGATTTCGAATCGGCCAATGGCTAAGAATTCAATCGTAAAGAGAACCTTGCAAACTATTAATTAATGTCTCTGGAGAGTTCATTTCTACAAAGAATTATAAAGAGAAAGAGATCTTCTTTAAACGTTCTTAACAGCTTGTTACTCTGATAGAGCAAAGAAGAAAAAGGGTGCAGGACGGAAAGAACTGGGCTATCGTGACTTTGCTTTCTTGAAATTCTCTTGGTCGTTTAACTTGATGCTTTGAATTAATTAAAGGAGGTGGTGGTTCAGGCTTCTTGTCATGGAAAAGAAAAATAAATACTAAGCAGCTCATTACTTTAAGTTAACTTTGATGAACAGAGGGGACCAAAAATATTCTCTTGAAACTATGGAAGCCTTCCTTTTCCTCTTTTTGGTACTAAGCAGAGGCGTTTTTTGCCAGATTGAGATTGATTTTCCTGTACGGTGCATTAAGATTCTTGTGTGTGAAGAGATCATGAGAAGAATAAAGGCTTCTTCTTGCTTTTTGGAAATTACTGTTGAAATTGATATGGGAATACATATTTGGTATTGGTATAGTGTCCGAACCAACTTTATTAATGATCTAGATAAAAACCCAACTTGCACAAGAAAGGTCCCTGGATTCCATAGCAGGTTCATGCATCGTCTTGTTTAAAAGGTCCTCGGAATCCATCATCCTGCAATGGAAGAAATTGATGAAAGCCCAACTTCGTAGCAATATTAATACTACCTATTATGAGGAAGACTAAAGCTAATTTTGTGCTCCTTCACTTTAAATTAGCTAAAAGAAGAAAATGTTTCTGTTCTCTTGATTGTTTCGAATGAAAAGTGAAAACCACAGTAATACAAATTTTGGCAAATCTCATTAGCCAAACTGCCATTGCAGTTGAAATGAACTAATAAGTGGGTGGGAAAACAGTGAGTGAATTAATGACTTGTTAAACTTAAAATGGTTCTACTTAGCAACCGCTTCCTTTTCTCTTTCTTCCTTAATCTGGGGTATATTCCTTGCAGGGGATTTCTTCAAATTGTCTTCAACTTTGCAATGGCCTCTGCAATTATACTTTCGCAGGGGAAAGTATCAGTTCTTGAATACTTAACGGTCTAACACTGTATTTGATAGGATATATGAAATGGAAAGAAAGTAGAAAAATAGATTTTTTTTTTCCTCTAATCATGGATTGCATAATAAGAAAAAACTCTTTTCATGTACTTTACATACTTTACTCTATATATAAATATAAATATATATATATATATATATCTTTTATTTCCCCTACTTCTATAACCTATAACCTTTACTTTAAGAGAGCAAGTTTATAATATTATATATTAATCTTTATGCTTTTTTATTAAAAAGTTTAAAATAAGAGACTACTAAAAATTAATGCATTAATTTAGAGAGCCATAGCAAAGAAGAATAAATTTAATCTTTAATTAAATTATAAATTATGGTATACTATGAATATTTAAGTGTAAACTTCACCTATACTTCTTATGGTTTCAACTTTTCTCAAATGACATTTTGTGATTTTTTTTTTCAATTAGTATCTTAGTGGATCATTTATGTTCCCATGAAGAGACTAGGTCGTCAATTTTGAGTAATGAAATTACAAAAATACTTTAAGTGTGATCAAATAAATTAACTTTGAATTGAGAATTTTTTATGTAATTTTACAATCTAACCTCTTGTGAGAATAGAATTTTATCCACGTTATGCTAATTAGGAAAAAGAATCCGCAAAGTACCAATTGAGAAAAAAATTATGGGATATCATGTGGAAAAAATTGAAATAACAAGTGAAATTTATTTAATACTTAATTATATTATCAACGGTCAAACTAATTTATAAAACATTCAAACGATAGAATTTTTTTTTTTGAAAAGCTCAAACAATAGAATAATTAACAAACAAACCTAGCGAATCATTAAATTAAGTACCCCTAAATATTTTATGAAATTAACAATGTTATCTTATTTTATTCTCGAAGAAGTTTAACCTCTTTGTATAAAAGAGTCAAGTTTAAAAATACTATTAAGGGTTGTAAAATATAACTTTGAAAAAGAATATTAAAGAGAAGTAATTTTCATTTCCTATTTCAGTATATCTACCATCAACTACAATGCCTTTATTTAGACACACATAGATGGAGGGGAAATGAATTTATATAAATAGAGAAGATGAACTTAATAGATAAAAATGTACATACATTGAATGAAATTAGGAGATAGGGATGTACCAACATAAATATGTACATTAGAAATGGGGAGATGCATTGGATGTTATGAAATACAATGGATATTCGCATATATTCATTACACTCTCCCTTGAATGTTCATTGTACTATCTTATCAAAAACCTTAAGCCAGAAAAACCTTGTGGGACAAAAAGCGATTAGAAGAAGAAAAGAGTACAGTGCATAGTTCATAATTGCTTTCCCTCAATTGAGCCATATTGCCACTTTTAGACCATTAAGTTGGAAAAACCCAAAAGGACAAACACTGGTCAGAAGGAAAAAATAGTACAATGCATAGTCCATAATTGCTCTCCCTCAATTGAGCCATATTGTCACTTCTGGGGTTTATCATTTTTGGAGCATTTGATACTTTGCCAATCCATGGGCAAATCAATCTTGCATCTTATTAACTAGCCGTATTCTAATGCCATATACTAATTTCTCAAATGTTGACGTTGGTAATGATTTGATAAAAAGATTTGCAAGATTATTGGTAGAGCAAATAGGTTTAACTTCAACTTGTCGACTTTTTTGGAGTTTATGAGTATAGAAAAATTTTGATGAGATATGCTTGGTCTTGTCACTTTTAATATATCTTCCTCTAACTTGTGCAACACAAGCAGCATTATCTTCATAAATTATAATGGGAGAATTTGTAATTGATGTTAAACAACAAGAATTTTGAATATATATTACAACGGATCTCAACCAAACACACTCTCTTCTATCTTCATATAAAGTGATAATCTTAAAATGATTGAAAGATATAGCTACTAGCATTTGCTTAATAGAGCGCCAAGAAATGGCAGTGCAGTTATAGCAAAATAAATAACAAGTTTGAGAGCAAGCCTTGTGCGGATCAGATTTTTATCTTGCATCAGCATATCCAAATAAATCAGAGCTATTGGAATCTTAAGAATAATATAATCCCAAATTTGTGATTCCTCAAAAATAACAAAAGATATAGTTTATTCCATTTCAGTGTCTCCGGGTTAGCTCAGAACTAAAACTTGCCAATAAATTTATCAAAAAAGCAATATCCGGTCTCGTACATTGGGCCAAGTACGTTAAAGTCCCAATTGCATTGAGATATGGTGCTTTAAGACCAAGTATCTCCTCATCAAGTTCTTTAGAACGAAATGAGTCTTTTTAAGGATCAAGAGACATTACAACATAGGGGTGCTGAATGGGTGAGCCTTATCCATGTTAAAACGTCAAAGCAATCTCTCAATGTATATTGACTGATAGACAAAAATTCCATTTGCTTTGTGCTCAAGCTTTAGACCAAGATAAAGTTTGGTTTTACTCAAATCTTTAACTTCAAACTCGTTTTTCAATTATTTAGCAGGTTTAAGTAACTCTTCTAGAGTTTTAATCAAATTCACATGGTTGACATAAACTTCTATCATAGCAAATCCAGTTTCCAATTTCTTAATAAACACGCATGGCCAGATAGGATCATATTTGTACCTTTCATTAATTAGGTACTCGTTTAAGCATTGATATCACATGCAACCAGATTGCTTTAACTCAAACAAAGATCTTTGCAACTTTATTGAGAATATGTTGAGGGGAGTGTATGCTTCAGTCATTTTGAATCCCTCAGGAATTTTCATATAAATATCGATGTCTAATAAACTATATAGATATGCGTCACAACTTTCATAAGACGTGTTTCCAATTTTTCAAAAACTGCTACGCTAATAAGGAGACGAAAGATAATCATATCCATCACAAGTGAGTATATCTCATCATAATCAATCCCAAGTCTTTAAGAAAAGCCTTGGGTAGTGAGTCAGTCTTTATACCTCACGACTTTGTTTTTTCCATTTCGTTTTTTGAACAAACACCCACTTCTATCCAATGGGCTTTACATTGTCAAGGGTTCAAGCTACAAGCCTGAAAACCTCTTGTTTAGCTAAAAAAGCCAATTCAACCTTGATTGCTTCCTCCTATTTAGGTCAATCTTGTCATTGATGACATTCGATAATAGATTATGATTCATAATCATCGTTTATAATCTCATGAGCAACTAAAAGTGCAAAAGCATCATAGATGATTATCTCATTTCGATCCTAAATCACATTACAATATGTAATGGAAATCTCAGTATTCTCAGGATCAGTTGTCCTTTCATGGGTTCGTGCCTTTTCAGGGGCAGTAGGCTCTTCTATATCAAGCTCAATATCATGTTCTTCTAGAGTGGATTCTTGATTCTTCCCCCTTCATTTTTGAGGGACAATGTCTTTTAATCCTATCGGTCTTCCACGTTTTAGGTGTGAGTCCATTTGATCCATTTCTATCTGTTCTTCAAGAACAGCAATCCTCACTAAAACATTCACAGTTAGAATATGAGACTTTGTAACCTTGGCAGCATCATTAAATGCATCAAGATATCTATTGGCAGTAACCTGTAAACGGACTATATATTGCACCTCATATTCACTTTCAAAAGTTTTTAAGTCTAAATGGGATAGATTTTTCTCATTTTAGGAGAAAATCTCAACTAGTTTTTACTTCTCAACCATGGAAGCCATAGGTATCCTAATCAGTGAAAACACTATTTCATCAAAATGACAATCAATGAATCTGGCGGTAAAAAGATCACCCATCATTGGTTACAAGAACCTAATAATGAATGGTGAATCCAACCCAACATGAATGCCCAAATGATGTTGGGGACCCATTTTAGTGTTTTTTAAGGGTTCTACAGGCACCTGCATAGCATATCCAAAGATGTGTAAATGTGAAATATCTAGTTCATAGCTTAAAACCAACTATATAGGAGACTGTAGTAGACTAGTAGTGGGCCGCAATCTAATTAATGCTACCGCATGCAAAATAGCATGACCTCACACTAAATAGTTGAGCTTTGTCCTCAATAATAGAGTACGAGCGATAATTTGGATACGTTTAATCAAAGATTCTACCAATCCGTTCTAAGTATAAACATATGGAATCGAGTGCTTAACCTCGATTCTTAGTGAAGCACAATAGGCATCAAAGCTCTTCGATGTAAATTTGCCAACATTGTCCATCCTTATCTTTTGGATTGGATAATCAAGGAAATGTGCCCAGAGCTTTATAATTTGATCAAATAAATTTGCAAAGGCTATTTGTTTTGGTCCACAAATATCACTTCGGATTCTTTGCAAGAATGAAGTAATAACCACATGAAGAATCAAACCCTCTCAGTACATGCCAATCTTCAAATCAATTTATAATCATCCAAATGATGATTATTAAGCTTACTAAATTGAAGAAGTTGATAAGTAGACTTGACCAAAAAGGAATCAATATTTTCACCACACCAAATTTTCCTATCTTCCTTGACATTAATTTTTGGAATTGGGATTACCTCTATTTCCAAAAGCTTAGCTAAAAGAAGTAAATGTTGATAGAGCTAAGTTGCCATTCTCTTCGACCATTAATAAAATCAACAACCTTCGAGTGAAGCAACTCATCATAACCACAACAAGGGCATAACGAATAAAAGGGGCATCCTCCACCCACTAATCATTCCAAAAACTAATGCAAACTCCATCACGAACCAACCATTTTCTACCTAAAGACAGAAGTTTCAAACTTTTCAAAATACCTTTCCAAAGAGAAGAAGCATTAGTATAGATAGCCACAGAAATAAAATCAGCATTAGCAAAATATTTACCTCTTAAAAAATTCAACAAGACAATGAGTTTGAATGATTTTTATTTGCCCACCCAATTTTTGAGAGTAAAGCCAAGTTGGAAGTTCTTGCTAATCTAACACCTAGCCCTCTACTTGTTTTGGATAGACAAACTATGTCCTAATTTAAAAAATGATTCTTGGAACTCACCTCACTTCCACCTCATAAGAAATTTCAAGAGATTCAATCCAATTGACGACAAGTCAACATAGGTAACAAGGAAGTTTGCATAATATAAACTGGAATAGAATTCATCACAGACTATACAATGTTCGATGATGAGCCTTGGATAGTACATTTTCCTTCCAACTTGCCTTGTTCTTATGAACTTTATCCACAATGTAGGCATATAACTGTTCTGAACATATTTTACGCACAATCAAAACACCTAAATAACACCCTAAATCGTCAATTAAAGGAGTACCAAAAGCTATACACAAAGAATTGGCATAACTCCAAGAGACATTTAAAGAGAAAAAAATCTTCAATTTTTAAAGGCTAAGAGATAACCCGTAGTAGCTACAAAATTATTAAGACAATCCATAATAACCTCTTTCGATCATATATTTGACTAGCAAAAAGTAGCAAATCATGTATCATGTGTGATAATTTCTCCACACACAAAATGAACAAGTAAAGTGACAAAGGATATCCCTGACAATGACCCTTTAGAGCTAAAAAATAAAGCATGGCTTCACCATTCTAGATAACAAACAATTGATTAGACATGACACATAACATAATCAATCTAATCAATTGAGGAAGAAAATTAAAATCAATAAGAACTTAAGTCAAGAACTCCCAGTTGACACTATCATAAGTTTTGTTGAGATCAATTTTCATAATCACACCTCCCTTCCTACCTTTCTTCTTTACAAAAAAAGTGAAATGCTTCTTATGTAACACAATATTATCACTAGTACTTCTACCTAGCAAGAAGCTATTCTGAAAAAGCCTCACCATTTCCTGCAAGAAAAAATACAATTTATTTATTAGCAGTTTAGTTAAGATTTTATAAGTAGCATTCAATATACTTACAAGCCAAAACTCCATCATATTCATCGAATTGTCCTTTTTGGGATTAAAGTAATAAAGGCCTTGAAAAATTCTAAAGGAAAAAAATCCATCACTCGACGCTTGATTAATAAACACTGAAATATGATTTTTGGCTAATTTTAAAGCGTTCTAAAAGAATAAAGGTTGAATACCATTAGGTCTAGGAACTTTTAGCCCTTTCATAGTGAACAACATTACTTTAATCTCTTCTATCCCAAAATGTTGCACTTGAATAACATGATCATCTAGACTCATCATAGGTTGTCAACGAGCAAAACTATCAACCAAAGGAACAGTATCATGCCGTCTAAATAGAGTTGCATAGAACAAAATTGCTTGTTATTTAAGAATATCGGTGTCCATTACCCATTGACCATCAATCATCAAACTAGCCATCCAATTCCTATTATGACAGACTATGTAAAAAGATGGTAACACTTCATATTCCTATCTCCATCCCGTATCCCTTGCACATGAGACTTTTGATACCAAAGTAGTCCTTCTTGATAAAGAGCTTCTTGGTATTATTTTTGCAACTCTCATTCCAAATTCTGTAAAAAGGAATAGTGGATGTAAGCCTCACTTCTCTAGATCCCATGAATTTGTGCAATCTATATCTTTTTTTTTTTCATAATGTCCCTAAAATAATCAAAACTCCATTTCTTCACTTCAACCATAGTAAAGACGATTGACTACAGAAAAGAATCACCAAGTTCCCATACTATAGTAAATGTTCTACCAAATTCTTATCGAGTCAATCAAACAACTTGAAAGTGGTAAAGTCTCTTATCTCTAGCTAAAGGCTTGGTCCTAGTGGTATGAAATAAGCCTAAAGTAAAACAAAAATATGCTAATCGATTAAGAGGTCTAGTTAATCAGTTAGAGCACAAGGTCCTAGTATTTTTAAGCACCAAAAACAAGTTTGAAAATATAATTGACCGTTGAAGGGAGCCAAAATGGAAAAGTTCAAAATTCAAAGAATTTCTAGTTGATTAAAGCTGATTTTAATTATTTATGGTTGAAAAATGTATAGCTTCAATCAGTTAAGGGAAAAGCTAACCAATTACAAGAAGACTACGATGTAGAGAAGAATGAAAACAAAAAGTTTGTAATTGGTTAGAGTCTCTGATAATCGGTTAGAGAAAAGAACTCAGCAACAAGATAATGCAAGGTATAGAAGCTGTAATCGATTAGAGCTACCTGTAACCGGTTAGTCGAAGTTTGTCTGTCTTTTTGAATTTAAATACTAGAGAATAAAATAACTACTAGAAGTGCATTAGAGTTGTTTTTAACAATTAGAAATGGTCTCTGGCAGAAAAATCTGACTCCCTAGGTACGCAAGGAAGCATTGGGAGATCAAGGTAGTGGATGTAGGTCAATGAGACTGAACCACTAGAAATAGTTTTGCATTGTCTACTTCTCTTTACCCTTCACTTCTTGGTGTCTTTTAGCCATTAGAAGCTTTATATTCATTTTCCTCTACTTAGTTAAAAGCTCTATCTTTCAAAAAGAGTTGAGCTTAAAATTTTTAATACTATTCACCACCCTCTAGCACTCTATTGGGACCAACACCACTTTTCATCAATCCACTGATGCCCCCCCTCCCCTCACTTCAAAGCTTTCTCCATTTTGTATCTCTCTTTATACTTGACGAATGCATAATTTGCCTCATTTCCTTTATCCATTAGAGCCTTCCTAAGAATACAATCATCTACCACAGTTCCATACTTGTAGAACACGCCCTTGATTGTTGCCCATGTTAATCTCTTACTTAAGTTATCCACAAATAGCGAAGCAAACTATAGAGCCATCTTCGGCTAGTTCTCTATTCCTTTCCCATCTTCCACCAACAAATTTAAATAAACTCTATAAATCTACTGAAGAATAAGAAAAATCACAAACAAAACATCTTGGATGCCTTAGTATCTTTGGTTGCTTTAACCTTTACCAAGCTTGATATCTCATATACAGTTCAAATTTTATCCTAATTCATGAATAAACCACGACATAAGCACTTAATGGCTGCACATAAAGTATTGAAGTATTTAGGTAGCGTTTGGTATGAGAGAAGTGAGAGCACATTCCTTGCAATGTGCTCAATTAAATTACATTGCAATATTTATTTTGCAACAAATCACTGCAATGTAAGATTGCAATGCAATCATATTACAGCCAACGGATGTAATGTAATTACAGTCCAAAACCAATGCAATCACATTATATTATACTCTGCAATATTCTAAAAAAGATTTATCTTATCTTAATAATATTTATTATAATTTATTGTTTAATTAATAAAACATATAATATAAGAATTAAAAATTAAAAAAATAAATAAATATAAAAAAATAAAATTTATATAATATAGGTAAAATAAATTAAAATAAAATATCAATAAAAAAATTATATTAAAGAAATAAAAATAAAATATATAAGATTATAATAATAAATGAAAATAAATATATGACATTAAAATATATTTAAGAGATGATTATTAAATTATATAAAAAATATAAACATATATTAAACTTGTATTTTAATAACTATGGGTAATTTTGAAAATTAACATTATATTTCTAGCAAAGCACTTGTAAATCAAACGCTACAATGTTACCTTCTCTGTATTTTAATCATTATTTTGCTTATATACCAAACACTGTAATATTATTTTCTCTATAATAACATTACTTACAATCACATTACCTGTAATCACATTGCATTGTAAAGTACCAAACACCACCTTAAAGTCTACACTTGGACAAGGAATTCTAATGAAAGCAGACTCGAATATGGAAATCTTAGCTTATTCAAGCAATGATTAAGGAGGCATCCTGACACAAGAAAATCTGTCACTGGCTTCAATATTTTCATTAGAAATTCCTTGGTCAATTGGAAATTAAAGAAGCAATCCATAATAGCTCGTAGCTTATCAAATGCTGAGTATCAATAGATGGCATCTACTTGTTGTGAAGTTATATGGTTGAAATCATTACTAGCAAATTTTGATTTTGAACATAGAAATGCAGTAAAGTTATATTGCAACAACCAATTTGCCATCCATATTTGCAAGATTCCTATTTTTCATGAGCAAACAAAGTATATAGAAATCTATTGTCACTTAATTTAGGACAAGGTGCTGGAAGGAGTAATTGAACCTTTGTTTGTGCATACCGGTTCACAGGTTGCTGATTTATTTACAAAGGCATTACAATTCAGACAATTTCATCACTTATTCAGTCAGATGTCTGTTCACAACATTCATATACATCTTGAGGGGGAGTGTTAATGATGAAGATCACTGATGGAATAAAGGGTTCAAGCAAAAGAATGTTTGCAGACGTATAAACGCCGGCTTCGGTTGGAAGATGAACATGTGAAGTACAGATGTACAGGATTAATAAGGAGCACCTGACTATCATGTGGAAGTTAGTAATTTATTGACAATTACTGTAAAGATTAAGCCGTTTACAATTTTACTGCAACTAACTTTTAGGCTTAGCATTTTCTCTCTCATCCGTCTGTTATTCTTTAGATCTAACAGACTATAAAATGGGTCCCTGCATTGATTTTAACATTCGAGTAATACAGTACACTTTTCCCAATATTCCTCTGCACGATTACTCGCTTCTCAAACTTTCACAAGGAATTCAATAATGTGCTAGGGACAGCACAGTACGATTTTTCTACTTCAATCGTGCTATGTTCTCATCCACGCTCCTATGAAGAAATTTATAAGTACTGTCTAATGTAATCAGACAACTCTATTTAGCAACATGTGAGAGTGATTGCTTCCATTTTGTGTGTCCTAAATTTGTCAATACCTACCTCCACTCTTCCTCATCAAAGTCAATTTAGCTGGTATTGTCATTAATTCCACCACCCTCTCAACTCAGTCCTACTTCATTTCCCAACATTGATCCAATCTGTCTTCTGTCAGGCTTCAGAATTACTAAGCCTGTGCCAGTTAACTAAAACATAAGAGAACTGCAACGGGGAAAATGCTTGTTTTCTCTGTAATTGAGTGGGTGAGCTCTCATCTGACCTTGTGGGATGTTGCAATTGCATTGTTGGGGCTATTCATTTTCAGTTGTATACATGAGAGTCTCACAAATAAGGGTCCAATGCTGTGGCCAGTGCTTGGAGTCATACCATCAGTCTTCCTTCACATGAATGACATACATGATTGGGCCACCAGAGCTTTGATAAATGCTGGGGGAACATTCCCCTACAGGGGAATGTGGATGGGAGGATCTCATGGAATCATCACAGTTGATCCTTCTAAGATTGAATACATGCTTAAAACAAATTTTAAGAACTTCCCTAAGGGGAAGTACTATAGAGAGAGATTTTGCGACCTGCTAGGAGGTGGAATTTTTAACTCTGATGATGAATCATGGAAGGAGCAGAGGCAGCTTGCAAAGCTGGAGATGCATTCGAGCCGGTTTATAGAGCACTCCATTCAAAGCATGCAAGATATAGTGCACCAGAAACTGATGAATTTATTGGAAAAGCTGGCAAATTCAGGGCATTGTTTCGATCTACAAGAAGTGTTTCTTCGGCTTACATTCGATAACATTTGCACTGCTGCTCTCGGCATTGATCCTGGATGCTTGGCCCTTGATTTACCGGAAGTTCCCTTTGCAAAAGCATTTGAAGTCGCCACGGAACTCACCCTGTTAAGATTCCTGATGCCGCCTTTTGTATGGAAGCCCCTGAAGTTCTTCAGACTCGGAAATGAGAAACGGCTCAAGGAAGCAATAGAAGTTGTACATGATTTTGCAGATAAGACAGTGAGAGATCGCAGGAAGAAGCTAGACAATCTTGGAAACTTAAACGATCATTCTGATCTCTTGTCGAGGCTTATGGAGAAAGAGATCGATAAACAAGGCAAAAACAGACGATATCCAGGAAAGTTCTTAAGAGATTTCTGCGTAAGTTTCATCTTAGCTGGGCGAGACACAACTTCTGTTGCATTAGCCTGGTTTTTCTGGCTAGTACACAAAAATCCTGAGGTAGAAAGCAAAATCCTGGGTGAAATCTATGAAATTTTAAGTCATCCTGAGCGAAGAACAGAAGACGATGTCATAGTTCTCACAATAGAGGAATTGAAAAAGATGGTGTATCTTGAAGCAGCATTATCTGAGTCCCTGAGGCTCTACCCATCTGTGCCAATTGAAATGAAGCAAGTTCTAGAAGACGATGTGTTTCCTGATGGTACCAGGGTTAAAAAGGGTGCTCGAGTTCTTCACTGCATCTTCTCAATGGCTCGTATTGACTCCATATGGGGTAAAGATTGCTTAGAGTTCAAGCCAGAGAGGTGGATCAAAGATGGGAAGTTTGTAAGCGCAAATCAGTTCAAGTACGCTGTGTTTAACGCTGGTCCGAGGCTTTGTGTGGGGAAGAAATTTGCTTACACGCAGATGAAAATGGTGGCTGCTTCAGTCCTGTTAAGGTATTCAGTTAAGGCAGTCGAAGGTCACAGTGTTGTACCAAAGCTGACAACCACACTCTACATGAAAAATGGTTTAATGGTGACTCTTAAGCCTAGGTTGGTAAACACTGCTTAGTTCTCGATAGAACGTGAAACAACGAAATAAAGCAGAATAATCAACATGTACAGGAGGAGTGCAGACTCGATCTGTTGTTCCCTTCTCCCTGTATTTGTTTTACCTTTTTATGGTCGGTAGAAGGCCAGCTAGAAGCCTTTGCTAGGTCCGATTGATGGTTTGAGTCTTGTAACTCCTTGGTTGAATTTTTCTTTTATGATTTGGGTTTAGTCCAAGGAAACTTTTATTTATTTCAAATATTCATTCCTTTTTTTTTATTTCTATTTGAAAAATGAAAAATGAGTAAGTTATAAAGTTAATTTGCTTTTACATATTTTTACAATATTTCCAAAAAAATGAGCAAAAAAGAAAAATGTCGTCATCCTAATTTCTTTTTAAAAATTAAAAAGATAAAACCCCTTCATTTCTTTTTGGCCAGCCAAAGCTCTAAACATCAATGCCAGGCTTCCCATCTTCGACTTCTCCGTAATCTCTTTAATATCCATTTTCTCTTCCAATTTCTGCCTTTCCATTCTCGTAAGTCCTTTTTAACACTTTGATCATATTTTTTTTAAGTTTAACAATTATTTTTGCTTTGCTTATTAGTCATTGCGAAAGCTGTGAAGGAAAGAGATGAAATTTTATGCTGCAGATTTTCTTTTGCTTCAATTGTTTATTCTATTTTTTGTGGTAATTTAAATTTCGAAGTACTTCCGTTCTGAATGTCGAAAAGGTAAAACTTGAACTAAGTAGATTCATATCTTCTTAATCTAATGGGGATAACATTTTTCTCTGTTGTTTCCTTCAGTTTCTCAGTAACCAAACGGAAACTTTGGTCGTGATCATTTCCACCAACGGTGGATAATCAGATATTTAAGGTTTTGCAAATTGTTCTTTAGGGTTATTTAGTTTTTCACAAGAATTTTGCTTTTATTGAACTTCAATTTTTCACATCAAAGACTTTGTTATGTACCCTTTAAAAAAAAAAAAGACTGTTATGTAATCCTCTGAGGCGTCATAAAATAAAAATCATATAAAAGCAACTTTATAATTGAAAATTTGTTGCCTTACTTGTTGAATTCAATATTTTGTTATGAACACTTTATAGGAGTATTACGTTTTCAATTTGTATGTTTTCTTTTTATAGTAAAATTACAAAAAAGAAAATGTCAAAGGCAATTGTGGAACTTCCTCCAAAAGGCGGCTTCAGCTTCGACTTCTGCAGAAGAAATAAAATGCTCTCAAAAAAAAAGAGGGCGGGAGGGGGGGGCGGGGGAGAGGAACCCTCCATCTTTTCGAAAGACTGGAACTACAATTGTTGGTCTTATTTTTCAGGTATAAATATAACTTTACCAACTTATATTGTACTTTTTACTTCTACGATTTATTATCTGCTGTTTTCTTTCTTATTGACTTGGTTAGCTGCCTAGTTGTGATAATGTGATTCTAGATATTACAACAAATCTTTTGCATAGGTATAGCATTAGCATACTAGGAATGTGACTGCTTAGAACTGTTAATTTCGATGTTGCTTCTTTGAAGTGCTGGAAGAGCTATTGTTGTAAGGCTTTTTATGAACTTGTTGGAGTCTGAATCAACCAGTATTTCTCAAACCTTCAATTCTTTTATAGTGCTTACATATTAATTCTTTTGTGAGAATGGGATGCTCATGAGTGCTACTATTATTCTCAGAGCAGATACAAGAGCCACTTCAGAGCGTATTGTCTGTGATAAGAATTGCTTGCAAATTCATTATATAGCACCAAACAATTATTGCTGTGGAGCAGGAACTGCCACTGATACAGAGGCAGTGACTGGTATATAAAACTTTTTTGTCACTATTCTTGCATATAATTTTTTTTGCCTTTTTATCTTTTCCTGATGTTTTCATTTGATTACAAAGTGGTATATGTGAGTATTAAATTCTTCTTTGTTTTCACATTGCCTTTCCATCAAAGACATGGTCAGCTCCCAGCTGCAGCTACATCGGTGTCATACTGGATGAGAATCAAGGATTGTAACAGCGTTGACTCTTTTAAAATCTCATATTTTCCAGTAAGCCTATATCTGAGAGTGTGATCCTTGGTATGGTCAGATCTTTTCATTATTACTAGATTGAGTTTAAAGAATGCCTTACTGGTTTTACTTGTCCTGCTGTCTAGCTATCAAGGATATATTCAAGCTGCTTTGGTGCATGGTGGAGTGGATGTGACTGGGCCACATCTGCATACAATGAGTTGAGTTACACACATGAGAATCTGAATTTTCCCTATTTCTTTGCATTGACCTATGGTATAACACAGATCTATCCTCATGGATCTACGGATACTCTGCCATTGGCAACAATGGGTTCTGGTTCACTAGCTGCTATGACTGTTTTTGAGTCAAATTACCGTGAAGGACTAACTGGAAGTTCTTGTGCCATTTAGCATCATGTAGTGGTGAATTTCATTTCAATTTATAAAATATGCTCTGGATATGATCAATAAGAAATCTGCTTGATTTTGCTAAGTAAAAAAGTATGTTTTTCAAAACTGCTTTTTTGGAGGGCTGTAGAAAGTAGCTCTTAGTCTTTAATCAAGATATTTGGAATGTCTTCCTTTTGATGCATTAATATGTAATGATTTATTTATGCAGAAAGAAGAAGGATTTAATTTGGTATGCAAGGCTATTTGTGCTGGCGTTTTCAATGATTTGGGCAGTGGGAGCAATATTGATGTTTGTGTTATAACAAAGGTTTGTTGTCTTGCCTGCATTCAGGTAGAGTAGAGATTTTTGGTTCTATTGATTTTTTTTTCTTTTTACTTTGACTTCTTCCTTTTAGTTTTCTAACACTATTATAATATTTGCTTGTATAGGGACACAAGGAATACCTAAGAAACTATCAAGTCCCAAATCATTATGCAGATAACAGCTCAAAATTTTTTACATTCCCTAAGAAGATTGGTAAGCAATGTCATCTCAGCATCAGGTGTCTGTTTCTTTTAAAATGTTCCTTATGTCCTTGGCTTCTTTAATATAGGTATTCTGAAGCAAGGGCTGCATACTAGTGTTCACTAATTTTTGCATAGAAGTTTTTGCGTCCTTGCTGAGTTGTTAACAATGACTTGATGCTGCAATTCTCTCATGGTGCAGAGGTTCTATTCACCGAAATCACCTCATTAAAGGATCAAGTTGAAGTTGTTGAAGATGGAGGTGCGATGGAAGAATGAATACAGCAACAAACTGCATTTGGTGATTTAAATTTGCTGGTTCATAATCCCATTGTTGTTGATTCATCATATGTTTGTTTAGGATAAACAACATTATAGTTATTTCATTATGCATTATAAAATGGCACACAAGTTTCTATTCTTGTCTTTCAACTCCAATTTACCCTATACTGAAGGAAATGCAAGTATAATGGCAATGGTTTTATTGAACATATGAACTGGATTGTGGATGAGTAACATAATTTCTTTTAAGTGTATACATTTCAGAAAATGTAAGTCTGGCCTGATGCCTGGTAGAACTGTGGAAGAACGTATTGAAACAACTTCTACAACTTCAACAGGCTATGTAGGCCTAGTAAATTGGTATGTCTCAGCACCAAAGAATATATCTCATTTAGCAAGCGGGTTAGTTGCATACATCTCTGGATTGACTAAACTTGCTTTGAGTGTTCATTTGTATCCCTTGCCTATTTTCTTCACTGAAAAATGCTTTTATATTGAGCCACCCAAAAGGTTCCATATGAACTCCTTTCCAGGTAATTCCAGAATCGAGTCAAAATGTAAAAATGACTTTACCCCACTTCTGCTTCTTGTGCTGTCCACAAGTTTGAACCACTGGCTCTCAGGGTCACACATATTATCGTTACTCAAGCATTTGCAACTGTTTGTAACAATAATATTGGTGGAGTCTACATCCAGGCAAATGTATGTGCCGTTTCTGAGCTTAGATGAGAGGTGCATCTTGGAATCTGATATCATTTCCCATTTTGAATTAGACTCGCTGCAGATAATACCAAGTTTTGCCAGCGTTCCTGATTCATCAACTTGTAAGCAGAAATACGTTCCCTTGACCACCAAAGTGTGCTGGGGTGAGTAACTCCAAGCTTCAGAGTCAGTACAAGGACCCAAGCGCAACGGGTCAAGCAATGATTTCCTCAGGACACAAAGCCCCGTTGAAGGATGAAAGATTACTTTATGCAGTTTGGTTTCTGATAGGCCTGGCCCTGCATGCCATTGTGGAAGAAGCAAATAATGGGCTTGGTGACACTGTATGAACTAAGAAGGAAAAGCGAAAATAAAGTTTGCTTACCCTGGAAAGGAGATTGGAGGGCTGAAATTTTCTCTAGGAAGCTTGAATTCCTGATTTCACACCAATTCCAATTCAAGATTCCATAGTACTCGTTTAACCCAATGACCCCTTCTCTCAGATAATAACTCCCAACCAGTGTCCACAAGGCCCAATCCAGGTCAAGTTCAGCTGCCACACCTAAGAAGCAATTCAAGTATCTATTGTCATTGACATTGGTCCCCCTTTGGTCGACCCCAAACTCGCTCACGAACAATGGGTATCCTTGATCCAACAAAAATCCTGATGTTCTCATCATGTTGTTCGCCACTCTGCCACACACCTGGTTCGGGTTGCCAGTTACCCATGCCTGCCCATCTGTGAAACCATACCAATGCACCTCAAATACTAGTTTCCCAGTAAACGTGAGATTTGCTGGTCGATTTCCGATAAACGACAAGTCCTTGTCATAATTCAGTCCAGAAAGTATAACAAGAACGTCTGGGTTGGCTGAGTGCACCGCTTCAGCCCCTTTCTGCATGTACCTAACTCAAGTCATCAACATAAGTGCAATGAGTTTCCCATTTTTCTACCCATTTGTTTTGATCATATTCAGATCTCTACTTTGCTTAAACAAAAATCTTTTACCTGTACCAATCATTTACGTTCTGTCTGGGGCCTCTGAGCTCATTTCTCAAGCTCATTCCAACCACATTGGTGACACCATTGAAAAGGGTAGCCATCCGAGTCAGGCCCGTGATCCATATATCAGGGTTGAAGTACTGGTCACCGAAGAAACCATTGCCGTCAAAATTACTGCAGCACCAACCGGGCTTGCTTATGTGATTGTCAAGTATGACCATTACATTGTTTTCCCCAAGGCTAGACACCACTGCCTGAGAATTAAAAATTTTTCCAATAAGAAGTCTAAACAAAGTAACAATCGCTTGATACGGGGATTTCAACTTCAATTACTGCTTTATTAACACAAGAAACAAATAAATTGTCTACCAGTTTATCCAAGTAAATTGATATTTAAATCATAAAGCATAAACAAAACGGCTAAGGATAATAATTTACTTGCCGTCCCCATCATTGCTTACCAACCACAAACTCATCGAGCTTGGACTCAACCTTTCCCCCTAAACTACATGATTATGAATAATTAATAAGTTACTAACTGTGGGCCAAGCATGCATGGAAATATCCCCCTAAAATGGGAAAAAGAAAAACAGAGACGTGTCAAGATTTAAGGTCATTGTCGTCAATTTACTGGTTTGTTGGGATAACCTCAAGTCCATAACCAATGCCGTAAGGGATCAGTTTTTTCAAGTGTTGGAGAGTAAGTCTCCAAAATAGGTTTCTCTTTCTTAGCTTTCCTCTTTTCTTATCTTCCCGGAGGAGAAAACAAGGACAGAATCTTTCATACCTGGTAGGCTTTTAAGAGGGAAACATCAATGATGGAGGGGTTGTTGGTCTGGATGCCAGCGATGGATTCAAGCAGCCCAAGTCTTTGAAAAGATTGTCTAACAGTGAGAGAGGCCAACGAGTCATTGGCGACCAAAAAAAGCGGCCAAGTGAGCCTAACGCAATTGAACCCCGTGGACACAATCCGTTTGGCGATCGCGTCCATTGGCAGCTTGCTAAGCCCTTCTGCAACCATAGGTTCAAGGTGTGACACCCAGTTCACGCACGCTAACTTCACCCGCTGCCCTTTCTCGTCGACGATCCAACGCGAGTTCGTGGAGAGCGGAAGAGGCATGGCTGGCTTTGCATCTTGAATGATAATGTGAAAGACAAGGAACAGAGGGAGGATAGACAAGGAAGAGAAGGGAGTGAACCTTCCCATGCGTTTGGTTTTTTCTTTGACTTTACGGGGTTTTAATTTGCATCGAAGGAGGACTGGAACGTCCTATTTATATATATATCCTTGTCAATAATGAAAGCAAACACCGATCAATATCCCTTCCTGGGAAAAAGAATAATGCTATTTGATAGTAATTCCAAACTTTTGGTTTTAAATATATTATGCACTGTGTAAACAACTGTCATGAATAGGACTGGTTTAATCGTTTTCGTCACTATTTTATTTATTTATGTTTTATCATAATTGCTAAGAGCTAATTAAGTAAGCCGCCGCAGCTCTAGGAATAGAAAGCAACTAAACCTTGATGAGAGTTGGGGCTCTCAACTTTCATGCATAAGCCGAAGGCCAAGCTGGGTTTCTTTCCATACAAATTCAGTGCGTGTAAAATAATAATGCTAATCAGACGGGGAGAGGAGGATGCTTGAGCAAGCCCACAGTTCACACGTTACTCATTCCACCTGTAAACAAAGCTACTACACTCAATCATATATTATAGGAGATTCGTTTATATGCTGTCTTTTCCTCATTATTGCTTCATATATAGGATCCTCACATCAGCAATGTATTTTTTTTTTTTTTTTGAACTCATGATTTCGAGCTAAAATTGGTTGCTAGTTGTGTGAGTCTTTTGTGTAGGGGAAAGATGATTCAAACTGAGTCTAAATAGGAGAACATATGCTCATATTATAAGCCAAATGCTTATATGCTCACTTGATATAAGTTGTGGTATATAAATCATCCTTTTCTCCCCAAAACAACAAGACAAGAAGTGGACGATGTACTACTAAATTCCTTTTTCCGATATAACGTAAAAATTCTCAGGTGAACATGTGGATTGGCTCAACCATAAAGCAAGAGTTCTGATTCTCTAACTAGAAAGAGAGACTAAATTTGGTAACTTACTCAAGCCTATAGTATCATGCACCGAGGAGATGATTTTGCCAATCAAGGAAAGAAGGGTTTGGCTGATGAAATGATTGTTTTCATGGAAATGTTCACTTCTGCGTTGAGCATGACAAATTGGACCATTTGCTCGTTGTTGGTGGTGACACGCTAAGTAATGGGATATATGGGATACATTTGAAAGAGATTATGCTAAACTGAATCGAAATGCCCACTTTCGCACTTACACACACATTTTTCTTCAGGGTTAAGAGATTGTGTCTGGTATAGGGTACCTTTGGGGGACCTTGGCAAACTTACAAGGCAATGCATACAATTGCTTTTGCTATAGGCTATGGGTGTTCTTTGCTTTTATTTTTGTTCTTAGTTTGACTTTTCATTCTTTTTTCTGAAGAAAGAACTCATTTTAAGTACATGATAGACCAAATGAATGTATCATAAGAACTCGATAACCTTTGATATAAGTTGTAATTAAGATTCATAAATTTTATGTTGTTTTGTCTCAAATCAAACCTTTTTACTTGATTAAGAAAAAAGCTAAAAACAAAGACTCTTTTTGATCAAATCACATGCAACATTCATTAAATTGATGACCCAAAGTGGGGTACAAACAAGCACTAAGTCCATCATGAAGAGGGACTCGTGCGTTAATCACGCAGCACATTTCAAACAGCAATTAACAAACTCAACAAAACCTCCCCTGAAAAATTAAGGCTTTATAAATCACACCTTGATTATAACACCATCAGTTGGTTCGAACTAAAAACTAATCCCACCTACAACAATAAATTTCTCATGGCTGGAAACCATAGAGAAACCGAGCCTGTGTGTATACCTGTAATTCAAATTGTCCAACTCACTAGTCCTTCATCATACACCTCTACTAATAAACATGTTAGAGCGTGTGATTAAATTAAATAGTTACTTTAGTTACTTGATTATTGTTAGTTTAATATTATTTATTTAGTTAACCTCTTGTATATAAACTTTTTAATTGTATTCATTTATTAAGTATAATAGAATACAAAATTAGTTTTTACCAAAAGCTCTTTCTCTCTGTTTGCAAAATGCTCTTCTTTTCTTCTCATATGGTAAGTTCTTAATACTTAGTAAACTCACATGGTATTAGAGCAAGGTGGCCTGGATTTCATTTTTATCTTGAGTTTTTCTTGATTCTTTTGTTAATCTTGTAAATTAAAGGTTTTCCCTCTTCCCATCACCAAAATTTATCCTTGATTGTCAGAAATATATTTGAGATTTTAGTTCTTCCATTCAAAACCCTAGATGGAAAATTCATCTTTGAAATAATCCAATTCTATTGTAGGTGACTCTCAATCACCATATTTTGTCCATCATTCAAATAATCATGGGTCAATCATAGCAAATCCGAAGTTGATCTCATCAAATTACTCGGTGTGGAGTCGTTTGTTTCTGCTTGCTTTAGCCATTCACAATAAGTCTGGATTTGTAGATGGCACCATCAAAGAACCTCAATCCATTGATAACTTGTTTGGTTCTTGGAATAGATGTATCAAACTAGTAGTTACCTGGTTGTTAGATTCCCTCTCTCCAGATATTGCTTCGATTGTATTTTACATGGACTCTGTGCAATAGATTTGAAAAAGCTCAAAGGAACACTTTTCACAAGATGATGAGTCTCAGATTTTCAATCTAAAATTTACCCTAAACAATGTTACCCAAGGTACTAGGTGTTGTCGGTTTAATATACACAAGTATACATATCATACAAGTAATATAGACAGTAAGTCTTAAATTGTATCCCACAGAAATTTGCTCCTAATTGTTCATTCAGTATGAAAATTATAACAGATTAATCTTATTCAAGTTAAAGTTTATATAAAATTAATTAAAACTAAATTCACTTAAAAAAATTAAACTAATTAAAAAAACTAAAAATTCACTAAATAAAGTCAATAGATTAAAACCTAGGATTATAAGTTCATTCAACACTTCATCGGATATTAATTTCTTTTTTTATTTACATTCATGGGTAGTTTTGCTAACCTAAAATCTAAACTTATACACAAGTCTCTATCCAGATGCTTGTACAAATACCTAACTTAATTGGGTTACTATTTGTATATAGTAATCAATTAAATAAGATTCAGTAAGCTAGTATTCTAATTTGGCTATGTATGGCATTTAGGCGTATATTTACCCTAATTAAGAATCAGATCACCAAAGTGATATGAACATATAATATTCAAATTTCGATCCAATTTAAGATTACTTTGTTAATTCTCATTCAAATTCACAAATTACTCAATTGTTGGCTAAATAATCAAAAGCATTATGAACATATTTGAATAAACAAAACCATACCAATTCATAATAAATAAAAGAGAAACAAATATTTAGATTACATGCTGAAATCCACCACAATCCTAGAATTTTGTTTGCTCAATCAATGCCAATATTTTATTATATATAAGAAAACATTATAATGTTCTAAACATAGAACATGATAATGCCTTGAGTAGCAACAAGGGAGATAGCCTTGAAGGCTTACAGCGCATAATGCAATGCTGTCCACATATCTTAAAAAGCTTATAATCAATACAAACACTCGAAGAAGAGCTTTAAACCAAAAGATAACAACAATGATTATGCCAGAACATAATAGTAGCTAAGTAATCAACACAATGTCTACTGGATCCAACAAAGCAACGAAATAAATCAACCTTCAAGTTTTCGCATTTAAAATCACCAAACACAAGAAATAACAACGCCTTAATAAGGGTTGTCAAACATATCACAATTGCATAGAAAGCAAGCTTACCACCATGCATAGAACATCTCTTTTCTATCCATCCTAAATTTCACTAGTGAATCAGCCATGGTATTAACCTCCCTAAAAGTATGATTAAACCGAATATCACCAATGGCCTAACAAAGTTGATCAATTGCATTAAAAGTTCTCCACACATTCCATGGTTTTTGAACTCTTTCTAACATCCAAGAGATTGCTACCTTGGAGTCCGATTCCACAATAAGTTTATAAAAACCCACCTAAAAACTGGATGCCAAAAGTTTCAAAGCATGATAAATAGCCATCAATTCAGCAAAATTTAAATCCTGAACACTCAAAGGGCCATAGAATACACCCCTAATATGACCTTGAAAGTCAAAAAGGACCCCAACATAACCATCCAAACTTGATTTTTCATGAGCTGCATCCACATTAAATTTAAGCTCCATATATCCTGAGAAAAACCAACTCAAGCCATTACATGTTGCTGCTTGCTGCGATGATACTAGATTTTTCCAAAATTTAGCCCACTAACCATTATCCTTTAGACTTCATCCTTTCACTAGCCTTAATCCAAAACATCGATCACATTTTAATGAGAAATATAACTTCTTCCCTTTCACATTTCCAAAAAAATCATCATTGAAAGAAAATTAGCTATTAATCCAAGTCAAAAAAATTAAGAGAAAAACAAAAATAAAGACAAAAACTAATAGTTTGAAGCTTTTTTATCTCAATTCTCCTTTGAATTCTTTTGCTTTCTTGCTTTGTTTTTCACACATTTTTTCTAAAATAGTTACTTGTTAACTCTATATGAAAATCTCTAACAAAGGTCCCTCAAATAGTCTCCAAAAACCCTAATGAGAAAAATCCTATAACATTTTATTTTTGAAAATTCTCCTTAGCGCCACAGCACCATGCTCATGGCACCATGCTCATAAGTTGTAACATGGTACTCAGCTTGTCGCACCGCGGCGTTGTGCTCTCTAGATTACTATGGTGCATTCTTTTCACCAGCGTCACCACCTCACTCTCCTTGGCATCACGACTCTCTGGCCTTTGGTTCACGATAGGAGCGTTTAAGAGATTATATTATATAAAATTAACAATAAAAAATACAAGTATATTAAACTTATATTTTAATAAATAAGGGTAATTCTTAAAATTGACGTTATATTCCCAGCAAAGTACTTATAAACCAAACGCTGCAATATTATCTTTTTTGTATTTTAATCATTATTTTGCTTGTATATCAAACAATGTAATATTATCTCTCCTACAATCACATTAGTTGCAATCACATTATTTGTAATCACATTGCGTTATAAGTACCAAATGCCACCTTTATGGCCTTAAATAAGCTTCTCGGCAATGGAATGCCAAGTACACAAAAACTATGTTGCAATTTGGCTTTGTTCAATCAAAGTTCGATTAGTCTTTATTCACTAGAGGGACTAATGATAGTAATTTTATGGCACTTTAGTCTATGTGGATGATATTTTGATTGCAAGTACTTTAGTACAAGTTGAGAATGACATAGAATAGTTTTTACAATCTAAATTCAAGCTAAAAGATCTTGGTGTTTCTAAGTACTTTTTTTGGGATAGAGATTGCTAGATAAAAAAAAGAATTTTATTATGTCGAAGAAAGTATGCGGTAGATTTAATTGAAGAATATGGTCTATTGGGAGCAAAACCTACATCTACTCCAATGGATTATAATCAAAAAATTATTATAGCTACTGATAAAGGTTTGCTGGTAGATAATTCCAAGAATAGACAATTGATTGGGAAATTGTTGTATTTGACATTTACTAGACCAAATATCCTGTATGGAGTACAGGTGCTGTCACATTTTATGAACAAACCTAGAAATATTCATTTGCAGGCAACACGTAGAACTTTGAAATATCTAAAAGGCTCCTTTGGTTAAGGAATATTATTGTCTTCTTTATCAATCCTACAACTTTGAGCTTATTGTGATAGTGACTAGATTGGTTGTTTATCAATAAGAAGATTTGTCATGGGTTATTAATGATTTTTTAATAAGCTAGAAGTGGAAGAAGCAAAGCATGGTCGCTAAGAGTTTTACTGAGGCTAAATATAGAGCTATGTCAACTACTACTTGTGGGATAATATGGTTAGTATATCTTTTGCAATACTTTGGATTTCGTCATTCCAATGCTATTAAGCTTAAATGTGATAATCAGTTAGTTTTAAGTATGAGCAAAAATCTAGTTTTCCATAAACGTATGAAACATATTGAAGTTGATTGTCATTTTATTCTAGAGAAAGTGCTTGTAGAAATTATACAACCTAGATATGTAAATACAACTTCTCAAATAGTAGCTTTATTTACAAAAGCATTACTGCCAAAGTAGTTCCAGTCACTTTTCAACAAGATAAGCATTCTCGATATCCATACTCCTCTTGAGGGGGTGTTAGAGCATGTGATTAAATTAAATAGTTACTTTAGTTACTTTCCCATAGTTAGTTTAGTATTGTTTAGCTAGTTAACCACTTGTATACAAACGTTTTGATTGTATTCATTTGTTAAGTGTAATGAAATACAAAATCAATTTTTACTAAATGTTTTTTCTCTTTATTTCTAGAATGCTTTCTTTTTCTTCTTGTATTATAGGTTCTTGACATTCAGTAAAGTCACATAACATATCAAAGAAATAAGAAACCCATTTCACCCAAATAACTATAGAAAAGCAGTCATATCAACCATCCTTGAAGGATAGAAAACATAAAAATTAACTGCACATAAGTCCACCATTTTGCATACATAAAGCTATCCCTATCCTCATTGCCCTATGATCACATAACCACTTTGTACAAAACCAATTCCCTTTAACAAAAACCAAAACCCGAGCTTGGAATTCCTTTACTTTGCAACCCAGCCACACACTCAACCAACAGAGTGTATCGCTCTTTCAATTTCCCCAATTATCCACTTCTATAGAAGTAAAAAAATTTCAAAAGTCAATATTAGGTTTTAAGAATTTTTTTTCAAGAAAATTGCTCTTTAATGTCATTTTAGTTCAAAGAATGAGATCAATTATGTTCATTCAAGGCTAAGTCATCAAGAGTCTTGAAGTATATTTGTTGAAGAAAAGAAATAAACAACTATGATTTCATTTTATTGTAAAATACAAAGATTATATTCCACATTTGATTAAATTAAAATTGTTATTTGTTTTGAATTTTCTTATTTTATTTTTGATATGAAATTTATGTGTGCACTAATAATAGGATTATGCTAATTTTGATTATCAAAAATAATCTTTTATTATTTTTGATATTAAATACTAAATCAAAGGTGTTATATATTACTAACAATGGATAAGAACTTAAAGATTTAGTAATCATCGTGTTAGGTTAATTAGCTTCATATGATTAGGTCCAAAAACGACGAATTGGACTATTTTAAGAAATTAGAAAAAATTATTTTCTTTTTTGAACAAAATCTTTTTTCTAATTCAAAAGCTGAGTTTAAAAAGAAAACAAACTTATTGGCTTTTAGATCAATGAAAGAGAATTGAATTTTCAAGTAAAATGAATAGTAGAGAAATTAACACAAGTGTTTTATAGAGGCTTGGCCTTCTTGTCTACGTCCTCTCCTTTAGATTCACTAAAAAGTTTAAAATCCACTATCCAATCAAAAAGTTCAATACAATGCCTTTTGTGGTTCAAGTATAACTATACAATACAATGCCTTTTTATGGTTAAAGCACTACCACTCTATTTTTTCTATTGGTTAAGGTATAACCAATTGAGTAAATACAATGAGAGAAATATGGATATAGCAAAAGCGCCTCTTAATGGCTGAGTGAAGAATCTGGTACAATACTTAAAAGAAAGAATGAAAGCCTAATAAATGCTTAACTAGAAGACTTTTTGTATTTAAGAAGAGTACAATAGGTTTTAAATATATCTTGGCTAATTCTCCTCTCTTGAATTGTGTTTTCAAATCTTCTAACCTTCATAAATGTTGAGAAATTTTGTATTTATAGTTGTTGAAACTTCGAGGGTAGTTAGGAGAGCATTTAATGTGAAAATAGCTGTTTTTCTCTTTATAGAAGACTCTAATGGTTATATTGTATTGATACATATGTTAATGTATCGATATATTACCTTTTGTTTTGAATTTCCGTCGAGTTGTATCGATACATTTATTTATGTATCGATATATTTGAACTTACTTTCAAAGATCTCTGTAATCTACTTAAATATGTATCGATACATTTGAGAAATGTATCGATACTTTTAGGTTAGTATGCATTCTGTCTCAATTCTATTAATACAATTGAGGATGTATCAATAAATTAAGTTTGATTTTTGAGTTTTGACTTTTGTTGAAGAACATGTAGTGATAGATGTTGGAATCTATCGATACTTATCTAAATGTATTGATATATGAAGAACATATATCAATAAATTTGAAAAATAATGCATTTTCATAATTGTTTTAACTTTTTTTCTCTCTCAAACTTCCTTGACATTATTTGAGAACATGAGACCTATGATTCTTTGTGAGTTAGGTGAAAATTTTGATCATTTCTTTTGATCATTTTAAAATATAAAAGATAATTAAGTTAACACATTGAACTAAATAGTTAAGAAGGAAGTCGGTGGAAAACATATTCACTCTATGTTCTTTACATTGACCATGGCTTATGTTTAAAATGGCGACATCATTTCTAAAATCATTATGAAAGGTATTCATGGGAAAGAAACATTTTGACTTGGGAAATAAGTATCAACACACAAAATTATGGGCCATTGAAATTTGAATACATATGGGCTAAGGCTTCAAGCCCATCGGTTACATCGTGTCTAATTACTCAGGACCTTGAAAATGCCCAATGGACCCAACCGTTAATGTACGAGAAATCCGCGACGTGGATCCATGGATCTTCCGAATCCGATCCAAATCAATCCAGATTCAAGAAGAACAGAAGTGATCCGGTCCATGGAGTGAAAAGAAGGAATGTCGTTACAGTGAAATCGGCATTGGCGCTTCGCTTTGGGAATTCCAAAAGCTTGGGGTTCTAGGATTTCACACTCATTATCATCTCCCAACTGAATTAGGGTTTTAATTTATAAATCCCCTGAACCCGTAAGTTATTTCATAATGTAAGTTTAAATTTCTTCTCTTGCTTTTATTTTGAAATTTTAGTTTCTGGTCTTTCTTTTTTGAAAAAAAAAAATTTATAAACTGCATGATATTGCAGGGGAGTTGTTAAGTTGGAAATTCGCTGCCCTCAAACCGTTAATGGAATCCGTCTTGAACCCGACCCGGATTGGAGTTTCGATGCTTTGTTATCAGAGATTGATTCCTTGGAAAAGAAACTCAATGTCTCTTCTTCTGTTCCTTTGCCTTTTACAAAAACAAAATCAAGGTATTTTTTTCTTTATTTTTTCTCGTCGTAATTTCTGTTTTTGTATCAATAGAATTAAGCAATTTTTTTTCTTTTTTATTTTAAATTTATGAAAAAGAGAATTTTTTGGGGAAAATGGCATCAAGAGGAGCCCAAGTGCATTTGTAATGAGAATATCTGATGAGGAGTTTGAGGATAGTGAAGGTGAGGCTGAGGAGGTTCATGATCGAGGCTCAGCAAAAGCTGCACGATTTAATTGCGATGAATTTTATTTGAGGTATGGGATTATCCTAGCCAATTTGTTTAACTGTAGTAAATATGAAATTTTTTATTTGAGTGTACGGTCAAGGAGATGAACTTTCACAAGTTCCTTGTAACCTGTTAACTTTCAGTGGCAGTGATGATTCTGACAATGAGTCGTCTCTTCAAGTAGAAACCTATTTGATGAATGAGGTGGGATTGGTGGAGAGTGCTTTAGTTGAGTTAACCCATGAGCATCAACTCGGAGTTAAGGTGTGTTGGATTAGCTCAAGTTGAAGAGTGCTTTTGTATTGTTTTCTTTTTGAACTTGATCTTTTTCTTTGCCTTCTTTTTTGGTTTGTTATCATTCTTTTATGGATTATGGTGTAGCATTGGAATGGACTTAAATACAGGAGGAAATTAGGAGCAAAATTTCGTCATTAGAGACAGATTTCATGAATGAGAGCGAAAAGTCTTCCTCTGCACATGCTAAAGTTGACAAATATAGAGAAGCAAGGCGGGAAGTGGAGAGGAAATTTGATGTTCAGTATCAACGCAGAATGTAAGTAGGCATCTCCTGTTTCTCATTGTTATTCACTCAAATACTGTTCAGTTTTGGAAAGTATAGTTTCATGAATTGGATCTTTTTCTCGATCACGCCTCTCCCCACTCTTTTCCCCCTTTTTCCTTGTACCTTTGTCTTTGTTAGTCTGGAGTGGATCAAATCTCTTGATGCGGTTTGACACTTCATTATAGACATGCTAACTGAAATCTGGCAAAACATTATCCTCATTTTTAAGAACTACTACTATATCTGATTATTAAAAGTAATTGAGAATGACTGGTAAGGTGGAATCTGTTTGGATTAGAATATAATGGATGAATTTGTTAAAGCTTAAAGGGCTTCCAAGACCATGTATTGCTGCTTGCTATTTTGGAAAGAATTTTTATTAAAATTCATCAAATTACTGCAGTGCAGAAGCACTTGATAATCACTTGACTGCCATCCAGCGGGACCATGAACTCAAATCACAAATAGAGGAAAGGAAAATACGAAGTGATGCGGCACATGCAGAGGCCAAGAGAAGGGAAAAGGCTCTTCAAGAAGAAAGACTACGCCAAGAAAAGGCCAAAGCGGAGGCAGAGGTTTGTTTACACAGCCCCTTAATGTAGTATTAATAGACCTGCAGTGTATGTGGCACTGCACCTTTTGGTATCTTTTGTTCTTCCAACTAGAAGTATTATTTTGTGCATTCTTGGGTTCATGAACTAACTGGGCTTTCTGTATGTAGCTGAAGTTCTCTTTTGGTAGGTTGTTGTGCATGTAACTATATTTTTAAGAAAACTTGTTTGATTGAACTTCAAGGACTTGGCTATTACTAGAATTCAAGCTATGCTGCTGGTCATCTTGCTTGTATTTTAGTACTCTTTGAACTTCCTTTATATGAATGCTGTGCTTCATTGTAGTGGCAAATAAAAGACAACAAACTAGGACAAAATTACTTGGTTAAGTTCATTGACATACATCCATAGAGGGATGGATTTAGAGAAAAGGATAATACAACAACCTTTCATAGTCTCTTAAATCTTGAACACCTCCAGACCACTGTAATTCGATCAAAGTACATAAGTATAATAAAAGTATGATAGTTGGGCTGGTTAGTACTGCAAAGACTCTGCCTCATACCCCTAGGTTTTTGATTAGGTTCCATACAACTCGGTGGGACTCATTACTTTGCTCATTCTCCGTTGAAAGCCTTTTTTGTTTACCATTGGGCAAGAGAATAAAATCAGAGATGCTCTCCAATATTCCTTAATTGAGCTTTAAATAATTTGGTTATTGCCAGAGTTCAAGCTAATTTTCTTGTTATTTTTCTTTTCTTTTTCCTGTTTGTTTATTCTGGTGCTCTCATTATGCTTCCTGATAGTAGATCTCTGCTCCATTTATGAAGCCCTGTTGAAAGATTTTAACTCTGAAAAGAGAAGAAATCTTAATTTTATTTTTCTAATGACTATATTTTTCCACTACTTTATTCCTTTTACCAGTTACTTCTAGTTTTTAGGGTTTTGATTTGGAAGATATTCTGTTTATGGTTTAGATATTTATGTGTTAGATGCAGGCTAAACTTAAAGCTGAGGAAGCCAAAAGAGTTGCTTCAGAAGCTGAGAGGAGAGCAGCAAAAGAAGCAGCAGAAAGGGAAGCAGATAAAGCCTCAAAAGCTAATACTTCTGAAGTGTCACAAACAGAAGCTTTAGGAGGCCCAACGGCGACTAGTTCAGTAGTTTTAAATGCTCAGCCAAAGGGCTTTGATACTGATAAAACAAAGAATTCATATTCAGGAGGTATATTCTTATCCAATATGAAGGAATTTTCAGCTTTACAAACACTCACATGCATATTTGCGTAGAATGTACATACATAGCCCTAAATCTAAACCCTAAACCCTAACATTTTAACACTAATCTCATTGCCAACTGTCAATTATGACAGGTAACATGCTCAGGGCTGCAGAGAGTGCTTTAAACCTAGAGAGGGAAAGACTACAAAAGTTAAAAGAGTTGGATGAAAGAAACCAATCACTGAGATCAAGTTCAAATGAGGTATATCTTCGATCTATGTTTGATTTGTAATCTGTGGATTCTGTTGCCTTTATAAGTTAATAAATATTTTGTTACTTCTATTTTCCTCCATTTTCTGATATTGAGCTGCATATATTTACCTTTAAGATATACATTCAAATTATATGTTTCTTCTCAAAAGAAGAACAATAAATTACTAAATAAAGAGGAGGGTCCTTATTGTAGAAATGTGTTTATATTACTGGAAATTGTTTTGGCTTCCTCACCATCTTCTCTATTTGTATGTAATATTAGGGAATCTCTTTCAGCGCAGAAAATTTTTTTTTTCTGTGTTTTGATTTGTTTGTATGTATCAGTTAGTTGGTTATGTACTCTTGTTTGTTTTTAGGATTTTGGCAGCACTGAAAGGCATATTGCAAGGCTGATAAGACAAATAAGGGGTACAAAAGACAATGTCAGGTGAGCTGCATGTGTTCTTTTATTTAGTAGGTTGTCTTAGTCAATTTTTGTTACAATTTTCTGCATTATTGCTGATGTTCACTGCAATTATACTTGAATTTCAGTTTCTAAAGTTTCATGATGCTGTTTGATTGATAAGCCTACATGTAAACCATCTTTTGCAGAACAAAAGCCAGTGAGCTTATAAAGATTTTCAGCAATCCCCGTTGCCCTCAGACCATCAGCATTGCATCTTTTGCTAAGAAGGTAATCAGATTCAGCCCTAAAGGATGTCCCATTTTGTTTCTTTCTTTCTAAAGGATGTGCCATTTTCTTTCTTTGTTTCTTCATTTATTTTCTTTTGTATTCCCATTATAGAAAAATGATTTTTACGTATTCCCTGGAAGGTAAAGTTAATAAAATATACAAAAAGTCTAATTAATAGAAAGGCAAACTAGGAAATCTGGTTTTGCATCGAAAGCAAAAGAACTTGTTACAACGAAGTGTATGCATACCTTGAGAGAGTTCTCTATTCTCTAAAGAAATGACAAAATAATGTAGCCATTAACACATCTAACTACAATCTCTAAAATTCTTTATTTGACCATGTGATCTGTCTACAGTACATGCATATTTTTCTTATATATCGCAGAAGTCAATTGGAGCAAGTCACCATAATTCCTATAGGTCACCAATTTTAGTTCTTGAATGTTTGACCGCAATGCACAGCTATTGTGCTTTCAGCTTGTAATTTTTTTTTTTTTTTTGGGAAAGATCCCAATGGTTATGGACAAGCATTTGTGTTGTTGATACATCAGGCTGTTTCTCACTGTGAAAGCCTGATAATGAAATGACAAAGTAATGTGGCCATGCATGCATCTAATTACAATCCCAAATATTCTTTATAGGACCATATAATCTGTCAATAGTACATGTATATGTTTCTCGTATATCTCAGAAATCAATTGGAACCATAATTCCTATAGACCCACCAATTCTAGTTCTTTAATGTTTGACTGCAACATCTTGTATTTTGAAAAAATCCTAATGGTTATGAACATGCATTTCTATTGTTGAGACCTCAGGTTGTTTCTCACTGTGAAAGCCCCGATAATGCTGCCTTTGCCTGTGGTCATGTCATTGTCCTCGTAACATCGCAGGTACATCTTTATAGTTTTATTTTTCTTGTCATTTGGGAGAGATGTTGGGGGCTGGGAGGTGTTGGTGTGAAAAGAGCAAATGAATCATAATAACCATTATACAAGTCCTCTTTCTCTTCACAGGCCAACTTAGATATTGCACTGTTGTCACATGAAGTTTATGACTAGGCATTGGCATGCTATAATTTTGTCATCTCACATTAGAGTCATGAGGATTACATCTAGTTAATTACCTTTTCAGAAGCCTTGATTTCCTCCGTTGTGTAAATGTCTTTGGTGCATGACTGCTTTAGCGGTTGGGATGTAATGATGAACTTAAGCCAAACTCTTAAACATGAATATTATATTTATCAGTTGGATTAGAAGGAGAAATGACTAGTGTTTAATTGTAAAATACATAAATTCCAGTACTTATGGTACATTAAATAGTTATATTCTCAGTTGGTTTTGCATGGCCTTTTCATTTGATCTTAGAATCAGAAGTTGTATTTCATCATTGATGGAGTGGCTTATAATATATAAGTCATCTTTTCTTTTTTATTGTCATCATAATATACTTGTATTCTAGGGCTTATTTTAACTACTAATGCAAAATTATCCTTGTTCACCAGTTCCCACAAGCAATGGATCTTCTTGTTGCTGAACTACAAAGAGCTTGCATTTACACTGTCCCAAAGCATATATCATACTCAAAGGTAACTCATTTATCAACTTACATGAGGCATTTGTTATTCTTTTGCATTCCGATGTGGCATAAAATGGTTAGCTTAAAGTGTTCTTCGAGGTTAGTAAAATTGCACTAATAAAACACTGACCCTGAAACTCATCCCTGTTTCCCAAGTTGATTGAGGATGATAGGTTAGGGAGAAAGCAGTCCATCACATGAAGTTATAAAATTTATTGAGTGTACTTTTCTTGGTCTTTATATAATTTTTCTGAACACTTCATAATAATTAAAGCAGCTTCACAAATTTAGACAATTTGATGCACAATCTGCTTCAATTTAAAATGGTCCGTCAAGTGTCGCGTTTCTTGTTATGCAAGCTACATCTCACTTTTCTTTGATATGGTTTATGTTATTAGATTATTATTGTGCATATATGGTTTGCACTTTTAATTTGAAAATCTTTTTGTTAGCTCAAATGATTAAAAAGAGTAGGGAAAAGATAATTAAACTCAAGAATTTATAGAGGTTCGGTCCCTATGTCCTGTCCCTTAGCTTCCCTTGCTAAAGAGTTCAATCCACTATGTCTTCAACTTTACAAACACCTTTTAAAGGGATAAATGTAAACTTTATAATATCCACTCAAACCCAAGTCAATTTTCCAATCAAATCTCACAAATTCTCTCAAGGGTTTTCTCTCCCCTTACTTCAAAAAAGTGAAATACTCAATAACTGTTTTTAAAAACTAAAAATGACTTTACAAGATTGAGTGTTTGTCAAATGAATACAATTTAGAACTTGGAAGAGGATAAGAAGGAATTGGATGCAATGAATTTGAAAGTTTGAGCCCTCAACACTTAATGCACTTGATTTTCTTGAAGGGAATAAGTAATTGGCCTTTAAAGCTTTTTCTCTTGTCATCAATAGTGTTGGGAGAGACCCTTTTTATACTTAGAAAAAAGTTTAGAGACACCGAACTGCATTTAATGAGAGAAAAGTTGTTGCTCCTTAAAAATCCCAGCTGTTACAGGAAAGAAATGACCCAAGGATCAATCCTCTTAGAGAAGGGATCTAACATTTTGTGCTTGGTTGAACTTCAAAGCACTTCTATTTTAAAAGAGATCATTCCCTTCAAAAAAAGGATTGATCCCTTCGTGCTTGTGAACACTCTAAGATGCTTCTTAAGCTATAGGCATTCAACAATCAAGCAACTCAACGGTGGCACTATAAGCAAAAGTTAGATGCACTTCAAACTTTTAGGCCATGTATACATTAAAATGCTCAAGGAAGACATATTCTCCATTCAAGATCTTTTCCAAGAGGACAAACCAATCTTTAACTTAAAAGGGCAAATATGTTAACCGAAAGAATAGGCGATGATCAATTTTGACCTACGGTGATTAGATAAGCAACCATAAATTTATTCTACTTAAGTCAAGTTTCCAACATAATATTTTTGAGTATTAAGGTCAAGCTAAATTAGTGATCATAAAAGCAACAACTTGACCAAAGTAATAGATGAACCAAGAATCAATATTTTTCATTAAGTTCAAGAAGTTCATCATAACTAAATTCTTAAGCATAAGCACTTATGAATTTATGGAGTGTTGGCAAACACGAAGAGATTGATTCTTTCTTTGAAAGGACTTTCAAAGAAAGGATCGGTCCCCTCTCAAGTAGAAGTGCTTACAAGTTCAGCCAAGCATAAAGGGATTGATCACTTCTGTAAAAGGATCGAACATTTGGATTTCCTGCCTATATCGGTTTAATTTTTGAAGGAACAACAGCTCTCTTTTCTGATTAAATTCAGCAATCTCAATGTCTCCAAACTCTGTCTAAGAATAGAAAGGGTCCCTCCAAACAAGCTTTAAAGATCAATTACCCATTCTCTTCAAGAAAATGCTGAGCAAAAAAAAAAAAAAATTGTCTTCCAGAAAATCAAGTGCATAAAGTGTTTAGTGTATTTAGTTCCTTTTCATCCTCTTCGAAGTTTTACATTATATTCATCCTGGAAAACACTCAACCTTGTAGAGGCATTTTTAGTTTGCAAACACCATTGTTGTATATTTCATTTGTGAGATTTGGTTGGAAAATTCGATTTGGTTTCAGTGGATATTATGAAGGTTGTACCTAAGCCTTGAAAAGTTATTTGTAAAGTTGAAGATATAGCAGATTGAACTCCTTGACAAGGGAAGCTAAGGTAAAGAACATAGGTGCCTATTATGAAGGATTGAACCTCAATAAATTATTGAGTTTGATTTTCCTTTCCTTACTCTTTTAATCTTTCAAGTTTCTTATTTGTGTTTATATTTCATTGTTACTTGCAAATATTATTGATCTTTCACAAAAATTTGAGCTTTTTCAAAGTAGTTCATAATTCGGTAAAACCAATTTACCCCTTCTTGGTTTATTTAATCTTTTGAGTTAAACACTTTTGAAAGTGTTTTCATTTGTTAAAAATGTGGTTATGCTTTCTTTGATAAGTGAAAAATCACTCAAATTGCTTGTTTTCCTTTTTTTGAATTTGTTTGTCATAACTTACTTAAATCATATAAATGCTGCATTATTACTAATTTTTAATATTGGGGTAAAATACCCAAATTGTTTCTTCTCCTTGAACTCTTTTTCTCTAAATACGTTTCTTCTCTTTGAAAGTCTATACTTTTTTCTCCCCTCTCATGGCATTCCTTTCCTTTGCTTTCCCTTCCCTTCCCTTCTCCTTGGTTGAAGTCCTGACAGGTTTAGCCAACTTCCCTGTAGCCAATTTTTCTTCTTTTTGCTTAAAAAATTAAATTGAAAAATTATACATAACAAGAAGTCTAGAACAATGATGTGTTTACTGCTGGTAACTTCTATGGGCTTGAGCTGCTGACGACAGGGAGTTGGATAGCAGTGGTTTTTGTTTGGTTGTACGGGAAATGGATATTTGGTTGTGGCTGGATGACTCTATGGCCTCTGAGATTTTTTTGACCCTCCCCGAGAGCTTGTATATGCACCTTTTTTTTTTTTTTGTTTTCTTGGCACTTGATAGGGTCATGTCCTAAAGGGGTTGGCTGCACATCTACCGAAAAGGTAGAGTTTTGTACATTTTTTCACTTGAAATGAAAACAGATCTATTGCCTTCAAGGAAAAAAAAAAGGCTATTGAAATCTGCAACAGCTTAACAGATTGACACCTACCCTCCCACATGTCACTTTCTAGCCATGTCCAAGACAAAAATGAATTTCTTCAATGCAATTAATTATCCACTTTTGAATTTGATTTGCAACTTGTAATTGTGAATTAAAGAGAATTTTTGTTTTGCCGGCTGGTTTTCTGTGAGGATGGGTATTGGTGCTGGTCGCCGAGTTGGTGGTCTTGCCCGAAGGAATTAGTGGGTTAATTTTGTAAAGTGTATAGACAGGTTTAAAAGAGCTGCCGCGAAAAGGCAGCACCTGGTGTTTTCTTTCTGTGTACAGATCTTTTTGTGTTTTCTGGTTGGGATCTGTTTAGAAAATTGTTCATGAAACTTGAAAAGTAGTGTTTTGAGGGGAGGGATTGGCATTCAGAGAAACGGAGGTTTGAGAGTTTGACAGAGCAGAGCATTCATGGGTTATCGGAGGAGATGAACAGTAAATAAAGGGTACAATGGGTATCAAATTAATGCCACATCATTAGATACATGGAAAAATTAACAGTGGACTAATAGCAGGACCTATGTGTCCAATGATATATAAACTTTTGGGATGGGTTGTCCATTTCCAATACTAATGGAATCAGATTGAATTATGATCAAAACTTAAGGGGGTTTGTGTATTTTACCCTTAATATTATTGTTTTGTATATCTGTTACATGATTTGGGCTTATAGATCAATCCAGTTAAACATTTACGCCTTTGACCTTATTATGTTTGTTTGGCTGAACTTTTAGGGTCTTTTTGGTTTTAACCCTCCATTTAAAAATGAAAAATGCCTAAGGTCTTGTGCTCTTCTCTGAAAAGTTAAAATATAGATAAATGAATTGTCTCTGGTGTGTCTCTCCTCTGTTCTTTTGTTGTATGGATTCTAAGTAGTAATTTGCTATTTCAGTCGACATTTGAATCGAAAGAGGCATACTGGAAGGCTATAGGATACCGAGAAGACGATGGGAAGATTGAAAGTACCAAGGATTATTTGAAACGGTTGGAATCTTACATGAAGCTGTATGGGGCACTGGTTCAGGTATGTGGATACTCTTGTCCTCTCTACTTGTAGTAAGTCATTAACAAGGAATCAGCTAACCCAGAGTTATTATTATTGGCAGACTGAGGTTGCAGGTGGCCAAAATGTTCATGGGCTTAAGGAAGGTTGGGCATGGCTTGCTAGGTTCCTAAATGCACTCCCTGCCAATATTTATACTGCTGTGGCTTTGAATGCATTTCTGCAAGTAAGTTGATGCACTTCTCAATTTACTTTTGCCATCATACCATCAATCGCTGAAATTGGAACATGTAGGAAAAAGTTTTGAAAATTGGATTAATTCTTGTTTGGCCATCCAAATTAAAGAACCTAAATGGTTTCTGAAAGGGACAAAAATTCAGCATTCTAAACTTTTAAACTATTACAGAGTTTGCTTGGTTAGTGGATATATAATTTCCACTGGGTTAATAGTTGATCTATGGTTTTAAAGATGGCAGGCTTTGCTCTCTTCAGAAAATACAAATCTCAGTTCATGAAGTTGCTAAATATCATCTCCGAGAACTTTCTAAATGCCTTGAGAGCCCAAGAAGATCCAGAGCTGAGGCCTATTATGGCCGAGATTCAGTCTTACTTGGAAGATAGGAAATTCCTTCAAGAACCAGAGGGAAGGGCTTTGCAAGGTTCTTTGTTATCAAGTGTCATGGTGCCTGACTCAGATTACCAAGACTCATATCATCAACCAAACAGATATTTCTACTAAATGACTGAGGCGAGAAATATTTTCTTGTACTTCTTGTGTTAAGAGTAGGGCAAAAACGCCTTATGAGAAAAAGGAAGCGCCCCACGGTGGTTATGTCATGTTTATATTATTATCTACTCTGGGGAAGAAAATGGTTCAGATATGGAATTACATAATAGATTGTGCAGCTTTGGCCCTTAAAGGCTTGAACCAAGTTACTCTGCTCATCCGAAGGCCAAAATTACAGAAGGTTACCTTTACAAATGTGATTGAAAAAATGGATGGAAACTGTTACTAGTCATCCATCACATTGTAGAGTAAGTCTAAAAAAGGTTTTAATGGTTAATGACTTTTTATAGAGATTTTATTCAGTTCACATCCACAAAAGTATCCCTGATTGGGGAAAGACGCAAGCCAAGAAGCAAAATGAAAAAGAAAAAAAGAAGCGAAACAATCACAAACAATTACAAGGAAAAAGGAATAACAAGGATCCGAGTCTATTTAACCAGTGATTCGACCATGGTTTTTGGGTTCATCAGTTGCTTTGACGGGGCAAAATTCTCATCCGAGTCTAGACCCCATTTCGAAAGTATTTACAAATTGGAGAGCTTCAATGTAGCAAGATTCATCCACTGGCCGTGTCCCCTTACTTCTTAGCTTTCAGTTTGTTTTAATCTCTACGAGGCGAGCAGCACAGAGTTCAGGTAGTGATTGCAACCACATTCCCCAACCCAAAGGGACGCATCAGGTGTAAAAATAGGCCTCCCATGTACGTATTACAATTGCTTCGTGAGTGGTAAAGCTCAAGCACGATAAACGGAAACATTTTTCTTTCAGGTTATAACCAATGGCTAACCTTTCCTTGTTTTTGGAAGATGACTCTGATTCAGCTGTCGCCAAGCCAAAAAATGTGATTAGGGAGGCTGATCAATAAAGCCTGATTCGAGTTTGGATAGCGCTCCGACAGATGGGGCAGAGCTGGAGGTCTTCTCCACAGTCACAGCAAGTCTGTCAAATTGAAGGATTCAAAAGAGTAGGAAAACGAAAATATGATATCAATACTCCATATATTAGATTGTGCCTCGAAAGAACAATGGAAGATAGAGAAGGTAATTAACCTGATGTCCACAACCAAAGGCCATGTCCTTGGGATTACCAAGACAAATGGGGCAAACCTGTCAAGTTTGTGAACAGAACGGAAAGAAAGGGATTAGTACCTTATAACTAGTATTAAAACGATAGTCGTGGCCGGGCATGAAATGATAATGCTAGACATCGATGTGATTTCAACAGAATGGTTTGCATACCTGATGATCGTAAAAGGAACTTGAAGATGGACCTGTGGTTGAGCCAGCTGAGGTATCATATCCAGAATAAGGCGGTGAATTGTGCTGAAAATTGCTTGTGTGCGAATAAGAAGCATTCTGCTGAAAACTGCTTGAGCGCGAATAAGGAGATGCATTCTGCTGGAAACTGCTTGAGCGAGAATAAGACTTTGGGGTGTTGAAAGAAGAGGTGCCATAAAGAGGAGGGAGAGGAACTCTCTCTGAAGTATTCCCCCTCCTTCTTCTGATTTATTAATAAAAGAAAACAAGAAGAAATTAATTATACATAGATAATTGCTAAGTAAGCAGTCAATAACAAATTTGATAACTACCCCAATAAGCCAAGCTCAATAGTTGCTTTATATTGAGAAGGTATTTCCATCAAAGCTGAAAGAGCAAATTCTGCCTGCTTTCTGGATGGATCCGTATTCTTTGACATAATCTCTGTGAAGTTCACAAACTAGAAAGGCAAAAGAAAAGTGGCTTTTAACAACTAAGAACATTCAAAGACAGTAGCAAATCACAGTTTCCAACAATTACAAAAGACATCAAAACCTGCTCACCTGAAAATTGTCAAAAGCACGAGCAGGGATGTTATCGTCAAACTCCCTCATCATGTCCCAAGGCCCGTCACCAACCCCAACCAGGACAATTGACAAGGGGAATTCACTGCAATCAAATGGCCATGTGAGGATATGGTGGTTAGAAACCTAAAGCAAGTAGCAAGTTAATAAGAATTACCTTGCTTTTACAATTGCATCAATTGTCTTATGCTCTTGTGGGCTAAGCTGACCATGCTGTGTATCAACGCTTCTTGTCACCTACAACATACATAAGATCAAAGTTCTATCTTATTGACAGTTCTTATTCCAATCATTATCAGAATGATCAGACTCACTTCAGCTTCAGAGAGGCAGAGACCCCCTATCAAATGGATGTGCCTTCTAGTGTTTTTTACTTCTGTAAATTATCTGAAGTGAGTTACCTTATGAAGACTGGCAGTAAAAGCAGCTTTCAATTGCAAATCTGTATATTCTATGGATCGTTTTTCGCCACTTTTATCTTATTGAATGTTTAGATAGCGCTGAAGTTAAATATCGGTGTTTCCCTTCTTTGCTAGCATCATGTCTTAGACAACACAACAATTGTTGCTTATTCCTGACCTCATGTGGTAGTAATAACATACATGTTTTTCCTTTCCAATAAGTATCCATTACTCTTGAGCAAGTATTGTCAATAAACTATCTTCTAATTTAGTCAGGGCCTAATTTCATGTACTGCCCAAACCAATGATTAACATGATCTACCCTTGTAATGGGAAAGTTTCGTTATTCTGTTCAAGTTTCCACAGAAAGTCTCAAATTTTTTTTTTCTAATTCCAAGATCTTAGTGAATTCATTCATTATTGAGTCAGCAAAATTCCTTGTAATCTTCTTTCATATGCCATAAAAACTGAAGTGATCTATCTAAGTTCAGAGACTGTTATAAATTACCTGTCCATCAGCAATTATCAGCAAAACATGGTATTGACCACCACTTTGCTCAACGATAGTCATGGCCATTTCAATGATGGGTGCAAAAGATGTTGGTCCTGCCATAAGCAAACATAAAGATTTTGCTGTAAGAACCAACTCATTCAACTTCAAGGTGCATAAAACATGAACAAACCAAGGGATCAAACAAAATCAGGCACCTGCAAGTCGAAGTTGTGGGACAATTTCTCTGTACCGTGCAAGCACCTCCTCAAATCCATTGCAAAATCTTTCTTCTGGATAGAAACTGAAGACATCTTGATCATGTGTTGATGCTGAAAAATATGAAGCAAATATCATCTTCATAATCCAAACAGTGAATTCAATTAATTTAGAATAATAAGAAAACACTTTCAATGAACTTGCCATCTCCAAATCCATAACAGGGAATTAAGTTATCCTCATCAAAAGCGGATAAGCTCTGTCCGATAATTGATATTGCTTGTTCATAGGGATTTTGACCATTCCCAATGTGATGCAAGCTACGACGGTTGAATGACCTGGCACCTGGTTATGAATGGAAGTTAAGCATGGTGCACTGGAGACACTTTAAAAAGTTATGGGCATCAGATGGGATTTATAAGTAACAAGTAATACCTGTCCATTCATTGCTCTTTGTGAAATCAATACCAACAATGAGGTTAGAGGACTCAAGGCCAGCTTGTGCAAGAGCAGCTGTAACCTGTGATCAGCAATTTTTTTGGCTGAACATGTCACAAACTTTATAATTTTGTGAAGCACAAAAAGTTGTCGATTGAAAAATAAATATTTTGCAGCAAGGGTGAATTTCAGATGTGCAACTGAATGATTGAAGAAGCCACATATAGGCTAAAGAATATAAAAGAAACTAGCAAAAAGCAATTTTTACCACTGCCAATTTGTCAAAAGGGAGAAAGACAATACATTGTTGTTGACAATTAAACTGAAAAACCACAAGCTGTCCTGTTGAAGTTCTTGTCAGGGACTCCAATTAACTTTCAACAGCCTATCCAGATACCTTTTATCATTTATACATGATTCATCTAAAGGCTCAAAATATTTTCAACAGCAATATATCTGACAGAAAAAGCTGAGAGGAAAGCCTTGCTTTCCATCCAAATGTGTTTGACAATCATGTTCTTTAGGCTGTCATGTCAATTGACAAGTGCTCATATTTATCAATTCATTCTGGATAAATATTCTTATTCACCATTAACACCAATCACACCCCTTCTCCATATGAACCAAAACAAAAACAGAGCAGATAAAATCTTACAACAGTTGCAGCAGCAACAAGCTAACCTGGTCCAAAGTTTGGTAGTTATCAGCTATCCTTGAGTATTTTCTCTCCAAACTCTTATGCAGCTGAGGCGTTCGTGATCCATAATTATACGAGGGAGGTGGAGCATATCGATGCTGCGGCGTGTAATAAGAATTTTCTGGAGGATAAGCAGATTGTGGTGGTTGTCCATAATGACTCCATGCATCTGAACCAGCTGACCTGCTTGTTGGGTACCTTCCGCCACTGGACTCCTTTGAGCTTTTGCTTCCCATAACCAATAAAATCTAACAAATCAAAAAGCTACACCAAGAGTTCACACAGACAGAAAGTATATCTCCTCCTGCAAACCAAATAAAGTGCAATTAAAAATCATCGCCAGCTGGTTCCTTTCATAGGAAAAAGATGGCTGCTACAATTGAATATGGTCAAATCCTCCTGCTCAAATACCTAAAACCTGCTAAAATATCCTTGATCCTTGAATCAGCAGTTGGCAAATGAACAAGGTGAAGCATATGAAAGGTTTTACAGTTAATAAAATCTAATTCTACAAAGTATATAAATGTTCCAGGCAAAAGAAATTTCCTTGGAAATTTAATGATATGAAATAAAGACTAACAAAATGCAGAAAGGCTGCTGGTACTGACCGGTTCAAAGGTTACAGACCATTGGAAAGTTCCGGCAAATTCTCTTTTTTTTTTTAAATTAAAAAGAAGTTCCTAATACAAGTAGATTTGGTAATTGAAGACTTCAAGAAACATCAAGAAAAGACAACAGCAGAAGAATTGTAGGTGGATTTTCCATAGATAAACACGCAAGAGATGACTACAGATAAGTATTCTATATTCATTAAATGAAAGAAAGTTTTAACCCAAGTTTCATCAAAAATTAAGAAAGTGATATATACATGAATCATGTACATAACCTCACCAGCAATAAAACCCCACCACTTGTCAATTGCCATTCTTTTGTGTCACTTTTCCATTTCACTCAATGAATTCATTAATTCATTAGTTTAGTCTATAAAATCATATTTATCTCTACGCCAAGCATACGCCACCAGAAAAGCTAGAATCCGGAGGCATCAGACCAATTTATTATTCCACAACGACCCTTGGATTCTGGGTCGTCGTCTGCATTGGTGAGTAAAGGACTTTTTTGAATAAAAATAATTTAAAAAAAAGTTAAATAAAAAACGAAAAAATCTTCTACCTGTAGTTGTATTACTGGTGAACCAAAAAGTGTAACCTATCATGGCCTTTTCTTATAAAATCATCACACTCATTCAAACAGCACATCTTAACTTTGCTATTTGAGAACTCTGAATTTTAAATTCTGGGATTATTTCAAATAGAGTTTATGAAATAAGCTAAAGAATTACCTCTCTGTGTATGGCTCGGAGTTGATTTATAAGTATGAAAGTTACAATTGGCAGCAGAAATAGATGCTTTGAGCCGAAAATTTACGAGAAGACTTCCCTTTCACTATCATATCAATGGAGGCTTTTGGGTGTAATTGTGGAATGGGATGTAAGGTCAGCAAGGTTGGTGGGGAAGGGTGAGGCACATGGAACCACAAGTGTGAACGTGTCTTTTCCGAGTGCCATTGCCAGGAAAGTTCCATGCAGATGACTTTTGAGCTGGGGGAGTCAATGGATTTTTTGGAATCTTGTCTATTTAATTTGATCGTGGTTTTATCCCAAAGATTGGACTGGATTTAGGGTGCGATGGTAACTTGAGACAAAAAGGTTGTCCCTACGTTGTTGGAAAACGACATATTTTTTAAAGAGAGCGTAAAAACAGAGCTCTTCAATCATAAAAACCCAGCCTCCTCTGCCAGAGAGCATACAACATGACTTCAACCAAACATAAGATAAATACAACATACCTTGAGCTACTTAGTTGAGAGATGTTATTCCTTATTCTGATAACCGAAGCTTATGAGTATAAGAGGCTGCAAATCTTAATCTCCTTTTCTATATATATATATATATATATATATCTATATATATAAACAAGGTATAGAATCGAAAGACTTCAATTCACTTATCAACTCTGTTTGCTACAAGACAGGGTTTTAAGTTGCGTACATTTTCTCCTCTAACGTTGAGGGCTATTTTCAAATAGCATCAGATAATGCCACGTATCGTTTAGACTTTAATCTAATTTCAAAGTTACAGATTTAATTTCAAATTTTTTTTTAAATATGATAAAAAATTAAATTAAATCTGACTTAAAAAATACAACATGGACATTTTGCATTTCTCGTCAACCCTCCCGCTAGTCCAATGACCATCTTATTCTACCGTCCTCGGAGCTACGATAACATGCATCCACAACTTTGTTACTTATTTAAAGTGATGCCCACTTGTCATATCCATAGTTGTTTGTTTGTATTTAAGGAGTCCCATAAGAAAGTTTCCCCTTAAAACCGCGTTTTTCTCCTAAAAAAAAGGTGATTAACCTCCTCTCATTCTAACCAAAGTCTTTTCTCCCGTACTAAACCCTATTCAATTTCTTCCAATGGAGAGATTAATTTAACCATTTTAGGAGTCTGGTTGGAGCTATTATCCATCACCATACTATTCATTCTTCTAGACAAAGCACAGCTAATATTCTTTGTTGACGGGTAGGATTGGTTTTCTACATCAACAAATAGCTTAACCCTCTCACATACGTTATGTATCCAATAGATGGAATTCCCTTATTTTACACTTCAAATAGAAAAGAGCAAAGATCAAGTTTCAATTTAAAGAGATGTTTATTTTTTAAGTCAATCAAAATTGCAGTAAAAAGATAATAATATAACACTGTAATACGAAATTAAGTCAAATATCTTATTTTTTTTAATTCAAATCACGTTATTGAACGATGAAAATTATTGATTATGTTTTAATTTAAGGAGTTTTGATAGATAAAGAATTGGTGAGTTTCTTAAGATTGAAGTTTACTGTTTTTTACTTCAATAAACAAATGTTCAACCAACCATGTTTCTACCTCTCAGTAATTAGTTTGCTAACATCTTGATGTTAAAAATGTTGAATACCTAACAAGTAGCATAATCAAGGTTTGGAATTGTTTGTTTTTGTGATTCTCTCATTATCTCGTCCGAATTATTTGCTCTTTAGTAGGCAAAAGTAGTTGAAACAGTTATTGATAGTAAAGCAACCAATCACATCCCAACAACTCCGAGGGTGGATCATGGCCCCAAATTGACATCCACAAGTCTTGGGTTCAAGACCTTAAGCTAGGCCTAGGCATCGCATTAATTCCTCTATACTGAAAATAATCAACATTCTCGGATAAAAATTTTCCAAGCCAGTACCGGGAAACAAGGGCAAGACTAAATCATGAATGACTTCAATTTGTTCTTCTTATTTTCATCATTTGGCTTTTGACTAATTTCTTGATTTAGCTAATATATTCAAAGGAGATATTATTCCGCCGAAGATTTCTTCTTTATATAGAGGTTGTTATTCCTTGGAAACTTAACTTTCTTAGAAATTTTCAGATAGTCTATAATTTGTTATGGTCATGTTTATAGTCAATGATATATTAGAATCAGGGCTCAAGTTTATCAGTTTCATTGCAATTTTAATCAAATTAAACCAAGTTTATTAGATTTGAAGCAAGTGAAAACGGACTATGTTCTTTTACCAAAATAACCTTATTTATAATTCATTTTAAATATTTTTAATTTTAAATATTTTTAATAAGAAGAAAGGGAACTCTCATGTATACACTCTAAAGTTCCAATGAAATTTTTTACAAATCTAACAAATTCAATAAATAGGTAATGGAATTACATAAAAATGATGCTTGAAAGGCTGAAATTTCTTAGGTGGCATGGGTTGGAGCACTCATTCTCTCTGAATTTTTATGACATAATATTTAAAAAATTTTCTAAACTATTGAAAAATTTTTAAATAAGTCTTTCTATTTTTATTACATTCAATCAAGTCCTTATATTTTTATTTTAAACTAAATAAACTTTTATACTTTTATTTTGAATCAAATAAACTTTTATAATTAATGATAAATTTAGTAAAAGTACCATTTATCATTTTATATCATGTGATGTTAATGTGTCATAATAATATTGTCATGTAACTTTTTTTACCCTCCATATTAATACCATGTAGATATAAAATGACAAGTAGTATTTTAATTAATGATAATTAATAAACCATTAATCATAAGAACTAATCGGATTCAAAGTAAAAATACAGAAGTTTGATTGAAGGTAATAAAAAATAATTTTTTAAATTTTTTAAATAATTAAAAAAAAATTTTTAACATTATATCAATTTATATCATATATTCTAAAACAATTTAATTTAAAGATTAACATCTAGTAATGTGTCATGACCAATCAAATGTTAAGAAAAATCAAAGTGGTTTCACTTAATCTTTCAATGCAAAATCTTGTCATGTAATTCAATTCTTTCATCAATTAATATCTTGGTAAGACACAAAGTATGCTTCATTTTCTATTTTATATATATATATATATATGTTAGCTACTTAGCTCTTGAAACTAGTCATTAACTCTTGTAATGAAATTCGATAACTCCTTTTTGAATTTTCATTCTACCTTAGTTAAGGGTTTTCTTGAGTCAATACATGTCAATAAGTAATGAGATATTCTCCTTAGAATCAATTAAGACCATGAATCTTATGTTGATCATTAATCTCTCTCCATATATATGTTTCATTCTATAACCAATATTCATTCCATTGTACATCTTACACTACAGTACATAAGACAATATCACCTTATACATTTCACATAGAAAATAGTTTGATAATTTCAAATTCAAAGGATTACTTACACAATTGTCATATGAAAATTTATTTACACAAATATTTGACTTGAATATTAAATAGAATTCTTATAGCGAGTCATGTTAAGTAAACTTGTTTATATAGTAAACATCTATATGGTTGTTCAAGTATCTTTCTACTATAACCAATGACATTGCTGTTATTTTCACAATGATAAATATAACATATACCGGTCTTTTGATTTTATCATTATCTTATTTTTATAAAAAATGAAAAAAAAAATTTAAGAATAATGTTTTGGTGTCATAAAAGTCTCATAATTATAAATCTATATAATTCCTTTGACAAATCTTTGTAAGCAAATAATAATATTACAAATGCACTCATGGATAAAGAGAGTCCTTATCAATTAATACAATAAAAAATATAATAAGAATCTATCTTATAATTAATTGGATTGGCTTTTGGCATACATTAACGATTAGGAATAAAATTTAATTATTGATAATTTGTAAAAAGAATATTTAATTTTATTTTAGTATATTTTCTTCTATATTTATTTTTTTCAATGTTATATTAAAAATTAAAAATACTATAAATAATAAGGATATTACTATCATATTAACTCCAGTGACACAAATTCTTGACTCTGCCACCAACTCATAAGGCCGGACAATTTAGCTAGGATTTTATAATTCAGAATATGCTCAGAAATTATATTTTTTTCATGATCCTGTTGACATCCACTGAATCCAACTATAGATGAGGTCAGAATCTGGGTTGGTATGCTATGTCCACTCGGTTGCTTCTGCGTGCCAAAATTGTACATGTTTTTTAGAAAGTGGTTGCCAAATGTTAAACAAACTAAAGCAATCGAATCCTCCACGCCACATGACTCGAAAAGAAATATCCAAGGGTCATGGGTCTTTTGCATCCTTCTCTCAATGGTGAAATTGTCCATATGGATCATGGATCAAGGTGAGCCTACCAGGCCTTTTTTAAAGTGAAAGCCGAGTTGGCTCAGCCCGTCTGTTTATCGTTAAAATAGTATTATATTTTTATATTAATATTTTAAAATTAAATTTAAATAAAAATATATTATTTATTAATAAAATATTTTTACGAGTCAGATTGGATTTGGACCTGAAAATTTTTATACAAGCCCGATTTGATTTAAGTCAAACAAGCAGATCTGGACGAATAGCTTGATCCTTGAATATCTTTATTAAAAGGTAAATAGATGAATATTATTATCCAATAAAAAAGAATATAAAATATAAATATCCTCGGTATTCAACATATTGACAGGTATACATGCTACTTAAAAAAGCTCAGAAGCCATAAAAGGGAAATTCCACTTTTTCATAAGCATGGAAAGGTCGTTTAATTATGTAATTAACTTTTTCTATTCGACTCAAATTATGAAGAATTTCTCATAGCAAAACATGAAGTATTAAAAACATATTTATCAGTCATGGTGAATAACAATATGTATTTTATGATCCAAAAAACACGAAAACAGAAAAAAATTAGTGTATCGTTTTTCTTTTACTTTATATATATATATATATATATATTAAGTCATTATTTTACTTGTATATTATTATCATATCTACTAGTTATTGGAAAAATAAATAATATTCACTAAAATAGATTTTAATATCATATTCAAAATCACTTTGGTAGTTTAATCGTCATAATAATGAAATTATCAAGGTGATATGGTCTTTAACAACAAAAGGCGGAGGGGAAAGGGGGCTAGTAAGGCCCTCACTCTTTCTAAAAATTTTAAAATTTTTAGAATAATTGTTATTTTTTTGAAATTTTATAAGTTATTTTACAATAATTTTATAATATATTTTTATTTTTTAAGAATTTTATAATTTTGTTCGTATAATAATTTTATAATTTTAGCTTTTATTTTATAATTTTTATAACATACCAATATGTTATTTGCATTTGTATTTATTTTACATTTTATAAGAGAGTTGTTGGAGATAACAGATGACTTTTCAAAAGCTTTATAGCTCAAGTTTCAAAATATACTAAACGCAATTTGTTTAGCATCGTTTACTAAAAAACATCTCCAACAATTGAGAGAAGACAAATGGAAACCTTTGCTTGAGTCATTGAAGAAGTTTTGTGAGAAATATGAAATTGAGATTTTTAACACAAGGATTAGATACAAATAAGGTAAAGGTTGTCTTCAAAATGATTATGTCACAATTGCACACCATGCTGAGTTGACTTGTTTTTTGCTACTATTGATTTTCTCTTACAAGAATTGGATTCCAAGTTCAAGGAGAATATGGTGAAGTTGCTAACTATTAGCACATCTTTAAACTTTTAAAATGATTTCGAATAATTTGATATTGAAAGTATTTGCAACCTTACAAATAAATATTATCCTGATGACTTTACTAAGCATGATAAAATGCATTTAAGTTAGCAATCGGATCTATTCAAGCTTGACATTCTTTATAATTAAGTTATAAAAAATGCAGCTACACATTTTGATTTACGTCAAGTGTTAAAGAAAATAAGAATATCAAAAATTTACTTCCTTGTTGAAATATTGATCTGGCTTGTCTAGACTTTTCTAGTTTTCAATATAACATCAGAGCATGCATTATATTATGAAACTTATTAAAAATGAGACTCGTAATAAAATGTTAGATAATTTTCTTTGAAATTCATTATTCATTTTCATTAAAAAAGAAATCATTCAAGGCTTTGAGATTGATTCAGTGATAAATGCCTTCAACTTTATGAAAGATCGTCGAGTTCAATTAAAGGTGTCCAATCTTAGCATGCAATAAGTGTTAAAAAATGTTTTTATTTTGCACTTAACACGTAGTTGGAGTTATTTATGTAATTTTTACATAAATTTTTTCTATCTAAGTTACTTTATGTTTTTATCAAATATTGAACTCCAATATGACTCTATCTTTTTTTGAATGGCAAGACAATATTATTACTCAATGCTAGAAAAAGAAAATACATAGGAGGAACTATAAGGGCCAATTCTTAAAAAAGAAGGCTTAAAGAGCATAATGTTGAATCAAAAGAAAAAAACTTTACAAAAGATGCCATTCTACCTAAAAAACAAACAAAATAAAGAAAGACACAGCATGATAAACACATGCGAAAAGAAAACTCAGCATGATAAATAGTGGTTTCAATCAATAACCTACGATTTCTAAAACAACAGTGAGAGTCCAAAGAACAAGTGAAGATCATCAAGGCAGAATCACAATGCATGACAAAGCATTTTGAAAATTTTTGTAGATTAGAAAAGACTTGAGAAGTAATCAAAGTTAATAACCCTAACTGTAACCAGACCATTAGCTAAGCTATTACCTTTTATATTGAAGAGGATAAAGGTTAAATTTCTAATATTGGCTTTAAGAGCTTCGATGGAGTTAGATAGGTTCTTCATGTGCCAAGGGACTGAGTTATGGTCATTTACCTAAGCAATGGCGTTTTTGGAATCACTTTTGATGTGGAGAGGATAAAAAGCCCATGGAGAAGAGAGAAACAATGAGAGACCTTCCTTGATGGCAAGAAATTCAGTGAAGTTGGAATTCTCAATGCCAATAGGATAAGAGAGAGTTCCTTTGATAAATCCATCATGGTCTCTAATGGCACCCCTAATGCCAACAAGACTTGGTTTCCCTAAGGCAGAGTCATCCACATTGAGTTTGAAAAATCCATTAGGGGGTCTTGTCCATTAGGTTGAAGTTTATATTTGCATTTTCTTTTTTTAAAGATAATTTTATTAGGCTTAAAGAAAAAGTGAGTTGTAAGAATATGATTGAAAAGCCACTTGCCATTACATTAGTGAGATAATCTATCAAGGATGATATCCAAGAGTTGACTTGAATCAAGATGTGTTCCTTGAAAGAGAATATCATTCTTGTATAACCAAACAAACCAGACTGTGGAAAAAATGAGCATATGTCAAATTTTGGGAGAGCCTGTTAGATGGTTGCTTTGCTACTAAGAGATTAAAAATTTGTGGCATCACTTAGGTGGACCCAATTAGGTCCCCATAGCTTATAGTTGTGCATCCACACTTGCCAAGTAACAGAGCATGTGAAACATAAGTGGGTGGTGGTTTCAATTTCAACGTTACACAAAGTGCATAAAGATGCGTTGATGTCACGTAAACCTTTCTTAAAGAGCTCGTGTTTTATACCCTTTCCAAAAGCTAATTCAAAAAGAGTTAGAATTCCTATTGATCCATTTGAGTGGCACTAATGGAGGAAGGCATATAGGAGCTGTAAGTGGATTTTTTCTAAATGGCTTTGTTGGGGTCACATGGGTGTGAATGGGCTATGTTGATAAGTTACAAGAATGAGTTTCCAATTACATGGGTTGCACTTTAATTGAATGAACCATTTCTAATTATTATCTTCCTAACATCCAAAGTCAGCAGCAACTCCTATTTTGTTGAAAGTCAATGCATAAATTCTTGAAAATTTAAGAGAGAGAAGTTTGCCTTCTAACCACAAATTAGTCCAAAAATGGATGGATTTACCATTGCTAAGGATGAAGCCGAGATTTGATGTCACTAAATCATGGAAAGTATCGTCAGCTATAAGTGGACGAATTATATTTCTCCACAAAGATGATGATTTAAGGTGAGGGCAAGAAGCAGAGTAGCTAAATCAATATTGTGTTTAGCAGAAATCATGTTTCTCTGAAAACTAAAAGGCTCATTAGCATAACGCCACAACCATTTATTAAGCAACGCATTGTCTTTCAAACCTAAGTCAACAGTATCAAGACCCCTGCAACACTTAAGCCTAGTGACCAAAGGGCATTTAACATAATGGATTTTCTTTTTTTTCAACACACCTTGCCCATAGAAAATCTCTCAAAATTTTTTTTAACTTGTTTTTAGTTTTAGAATGCATTTTAAATATGCAGAGAAAATAAAAAGGGAGGCTTTTTAGAACTAACCTAGTGAAGGTGAGTCTGTCGGTCTTTCCAAGATGCCAACACACTATGGAAGCACTCAATGATAGGTCGCCATAGGGATAATGAGTTGGTTGCAACACCAAAATGAAGATTGAGATAATTGGTAAGGAGCTTGTCAACTTTGCATCCAAGGGAAAAAGCCCAGTGGGCAAAATCTTGTTAGGGAGCATTGATGCCAATGGGACTGCTCTTGTTGAAGTTAACTTTAAGGCTCAAGATAGCTTGGAATCCCTTAAAAATTTTGCTCACATTTTTTAGAGAACTAAAATTTGATTTATAGAAAAGAAGTGTGTCGTTGGCAAACTAAAGATAAGTGATAGGTGGGAAGCTTTTATGAATAGAGAGTCCCTCAAAAAGATTGCAAGAGATTGCTTTGTGAAACATAATGTTGAACAATTTCAGAACGATATTGAAAAGCATTGGAGATAGGGGGCAACTTTGCTTAAGGCCTTTTTGAATGTGAAATTATGGTTTGGGGGAGCTATTGATGAGGACTGAAATGGATGTTTTGAAAATACAATGATGAATCCATTTGCACCATTATTCGCTAAACCTCATGAGCTTCATGATAAAAATTAAGTAATCCCAATTGATGCAATCAAAAGCCTTTTTGAAGTCGACCTTGAAAAGAATGTCACTTTGCTTTTCTTTTTTGCTTAAGTTAATAAGTTCGTTGGCAATGAATGAGCAGTAGAGAATTTGTCTTCCTTTGATGAAGGCAAATTGAGAATTACCAATAACAAAGCCCATAATTGATCGAAGCCTATTGGAGAGGACTTTAGCCAATATCTTATAAGTAATATTAACAAGGTTGATTGGATAGAATTTGGATAAAGTATTGGTTCCATGACACTTTGGGACTAGAGTAATAAAAGAAGAATTGATGCTTTTATTGAAAGCACCATTTGTATAAAAGAGGTTAAAAAAATCTAGAACGTTACCTTTGATGAAAAACTAGCACTTTTTGTAGAAGTCATCGTTGAAGCCATCTGGTCTAGGTGCTTTATTGCCATCACATTCTTGGATAGCATTCTAGATTTCTTCCTCAGTAAAAAGAAGTTCTAAGGTTGATTTATACAAGACACTAATTTGTGGGAAAAGGCAATCAAAAGATTTCAGCTTGAGCGTGGGGCTTTTTTGCATAGAGAGTTTTGAAGTGTTTAATCACTTTAGTTTAGATATCATTAGGATTCCCGACTCTAGTTCCATTAGCTGATAACTGGCAGATTAGATTTTTTTTCTTCTATGATCGAAATCTGTAAGATGGAAAAACCTTGTATTCTGATCACCAAGCTAAGTTGATTTGAGTATAGATTTTTGGAACCATGTTTTTTCCTGTCTTATAGATGTCCTAAAGTCATAAGCGAGAAAAACAGAGGGATGCTTTTTCACAATTCGTGAGTGTTTTGGTTTCAACCACCTTATCAATATCATTGACTTTGTGCTCTAGAAGGATAATTTGATTGGCATCTTGGCTGTGGTGGTCCAATTGCCACTTTTTAACAAGAAATTTGAGATCTTTTAATTAGTTGAAGAAGCCTATTTTGATGTTGTTGCTACGTGAAATACTAGACCAAGTAGTTTTGACAAGTGAAGAGAAATATTTTTGTTGAACCAATAAGAAAATTTTCGGAATGGCACAAGGCCCTATAAGTCATTGACTGTCTTGAGACTTATTAGATTATGATCAAATAGAGATCTTGGATGACATTTTTGGATAATCAAAAGGCAAATAAAAAAGAGCTCGTTATTGATAAGGAATCTATCCAACCTACAACTGATAAGGGATTCCCTATTGTCAGTTTATGTGAACTTTCTACCCATTATTGGAAGGTCCATCATTTGCATGCCATTGATGAATTTGGCAAAAGATTCCATACCATGCACTACTTGATTGCCTTTTGATTTTTCCTTTAGAGATTTAATGATTTCAAAGTCACCAATTATGACCTAATGAGTGTTAGAATTGCTTTTTAAGTTAACCAATTTTGACAAAAAAAATCACACTTAATAACGTCATTAGGCCCATAGACATTATTAAAAGTGCAATGAGTATTAAAAGAGGCAATTAATCCAGTAATAAGAATATTCCTTTAAGTTATCACCGAATTGTCTAATTTGAAAAAAAATTATTAGACCATATACTAATTAAACCTCCATCCGAACCTATAGAAGGCGATCGATAACAACTGAAATCACCGTTTCTCCAAAAGGTTTTAAGAAGTTTGTTACTCATGTCCTGTTATTTGGTTTCTTGGAGAAACATAATTTCAGGTTTGAGATTTGAGATAAGTTGCTAGGGAGCTCATTTTTTGACTAGGTAACCAAGTCCCTTGATGTTCCATGTGAGGATGCAAACCATAAGGATATGAAAGAGACGTTTGAGAGGGGCAGGGGTTTAATATCCCTTTCCCATGATGACATTTGGAGCAATTGACACTTTCTCTATTTCTACCAAATTGCCAATGGTTGTCACCTTATCAAGTTCGAAATCCGTTCCTATTGAAATCCATATATCTGATGTTTGTGTAGCTTCACTAATAGTAACTTGGTTTTTAACTTGTTTAACATATTCTGTGATAAAGAAAGCTAAGTCAGAGTTGAGGAAATCACTACAAGCAGCCTCATTGATAAGTTTTGTGAGGTTTTTTCTTTTTCACTTCTTAGTTTCTTTACTTGCTTTCTCATGTCCCTTTTTCTTTGCTCTGTTTTCCTTATCCACAAATGATGTCTTTATTGACTTATGCGTTCTTTTAAATCGAATAACAGCCATTTTCTTTTTCATCTTCTTTGTTTTGGTCTTTAACTTTCTCATTATAATTTCTAAAGGTATTGAGTGGGTTGGGGTGGAGTGTTTAACCAAGCGAAGGGCTTGTGTGAATTTTTTCCTTTTTTTGTTGAGAGGATTAGGTTTTAGTGTCATTTGGGGTAGGTAGAGTTTGAGAAATGGTTCTTTTAGAAGAGAACACTAGGCTAGTGTGAAGAGAATTTAGATAGGTTTCTGTTAGAAGTGGCTTTGTTGGGTTTAGGTTTTGTTGGGCAAGTTGGTTGGCAGGCTAAAGGTATGGGAGTGTGATAGACTTGGGTTGAGGGTATTGTTTGAACAAGTTGAGTTTGGGGTAATTCGAGGGAAAGCTTGTGCTGTGTCCAGTCTTTTTGGGATTTTGTGTGGACAGGTTAAAATAAGTGATAAGAGGGTGACAGTTGGTACTTGGGTTTTGGGTTTTTGGTCTCAACTATGGATCTTGGATTTAGCAAGTTTTGAACTTCAATTAACTGAGTGAGATTTTCATTGTAAGCTCTAATAAGAGCCTTACTAGGTTCACTGCTGGATGTAAAGTTCTCCCATCATTTAAATTGGGAGAGATTTTTGGTGTAGCTAAGTAGTGGTGGTTGACTTGGCGATTAGGTGGCGGAAGCACGATGTTCATGCCAAGAGGGAAGGAAAGGGATGTCCACAGTAAGTTCAATGGTTATAGCTAATTGGCACTTATCCTTATTAATTGAACAAAAAGCAATGGGGGATAAAAACTTTCTTTCTTACCAAAAGGAAAATCTAGGCAACATCAAGTCTCTTTCTCTTAATAGTGTTGTCATCTATGAGAGTGAAGGTATCCTAAATTTCTTTGATTTTCCTAAAAACATTATCTGACCATAGGTTGAGTGGCAAGTCTTCAACTCTTAACCATGAAAACCTCTCTTCCATTTATGTGAAATTTTCTTATCAGACCACTTTTTTTAAATCACAAGTCAAGCCACACTTTGTAGTAGCCAAAACATGATTCAAGGTCCTCTAGATGGCAAAAAGTAATGATAATTGTGATTCCTCCCATTCTTCTCACCACAAATTGAAAACCGTTAGAGGTGAAGATTTTTTGGAGAATATGGTGGTCCACGTAATGAATGATGGTGCTAACAACGCTTCTCTTAAGCCATCCCGTCTCATTTGTGCTAACTTCAATAACATGGAAAGGTTATTGTTGTGGTGTTGGAACTTCATGGGTTGGATGGGGGGAGTTTGGCTTCGTATTGAGGACCTCTTTGTATGTTTTTTCATCTTTAAGGGAGCTAAAAGGAAGTTTATTTGGCAATTTGCCATTATGTCTTGAATTAGTAGTTTCAAGCTGCTTGGGTGTTGGGGCTAGTCCTCTATGGTCCCAACCATGGGTGGCTTATTTGACAATGATGGTGTGGCCATCAAGGATGGCTCTGTTTGCATGCTTTATGACAAACTCCATTTCCCATGTGTCTCAATATCAGATGAAAGCAAAAGTGGTTGGTGAGCTTCCTTTTAGAACGGTAAAAGATGAAGACATCTCTCACTTGAGTGTAATAGTTGGAAAAAGTCTTTAAGGGTGGTTTTGGTGACGCTTCGATTGAGATTATCAATGTGGATGGTGAGAATGGTGGAACGCCAATCATGTTGGGGTAAATTCTGGGTTGTAATTGGTTTGATGGGCTGGGTATTTTGGGAGCGATTTATTAGATTGAAAGGTGGCAGTGGTGGGGGTTGGTGGCCTCGATATGTGTGGAAGGGCGCATGGATAGTGGGGTAAGAGTAGGGCAAGGTGGCGTAACTGTGTGGTTAGATGGCAAGATGATGACGGATTGGGTGGGATCTTAAACGGTGCATGGCTTTCTCTAGTTGTCTTCAAACAAAAAAAGGAGAGGGGGGGATTATTTCTGCCCACCAAACTTGAAATCCTCATTCCACCATTATTAATAACAAATTCGAAAATTGGACTACTTAATTTAAATAGAATTTAGGTTTTGAGTTTTTTTTAATGAATTTGTAATTGGAAGTAAACTGGGTAAAAAGTTGAGGAAAAAGGTTTGGAGTTGGAAATAGGAGTGACACTTTGGGAGCTAAGGAATTCGAGAGAGGGAAAGTCGACTACCATGTTGAGCCATGGCAATTGAGCTTTTGTTTTTTTCAAAATTTCTCTTTTTTCAGAATTTTTTATTTTTTTTATATTTTTATTACTATTAGTTTTTATGCATTTCTATTTTTATTTTTATTTTCTAAATCCAATCTGGACTGTTAAGTCCTAAGGGCCAATTAACCCATTAGGATCCAAAAATAGTTAATACATTGGGTACTATGCCCAATTAATAAATTAGATTTTAGGTTCAATTATCTCACTAGCTCATAAAACCTGATTAGACAGTAGGACTTAAATTCAATTTGTTAATTCAAAATAAAATGGTACAAAACATATGAAATAATAGATGAAACATTAAATTAAAAAAATAGAGAAAATTAAAAAACATAATGGTTAAGCATAATAATTAATTGAAAGTCCGGAGAAAATGAAGTTTTTACATGTTTACTGTAATATTATAAATCACTAGTGATTTTAAAAATCATCATTTTTGATAAGGTATAGAAAAGAAAGATCATCAAATTCAAAATATATCCAAATAATAATAATAATAATAAGATTATTTTAAAAGTAAGTAACATTTTCAATTTTACTAAATGAATAATTTATAAAATAAAAATCTATTGTTCTATGAAGAATTATAAGACTCGAATTAGTTTTAGTGAGTATAATTTTATAAAATATTCAATTATAAATTATTGACATGATTAATAAAAGCCAAATTCACATATATTGCTTTGTAATTGAGTTAAAAATAAATGAAGACTTACCTATAAAAATTAAAACCTAGAAGAGAAACGCATTTATATATATATATATATATATATATGTGTGTGTGTGTACCAGGGTGAATTTACTATAAAATATTTTAAAAATCATCTTTTTTGAATTTTGATCATTTCATGAACAGTGATATAATCAGTGTGGATGAATGATTTAAGAGTAGTGCTATATAATACTCACTACTAAACACGGTGAATAAACCACTCATTTTAAACAGATCACGCATATGGAACAGCACCAGACGTGCACCTCCTCCGCCACTTTGTAATCATGAATGTGACGAGCCGCGTTTGTATGTACAGAAGAATTACGCTTAGCGCCGGGTCAATTCGTAACCTATTAACTGGTGCGTTTTATCAATGTTTGCCAGGCAGTAAATAATTTGATGCTTCCACCAATTCAATATCTCAATCATGTTCTTCCGAAAACCGACCATATGGTAAAATTTATGAATAAAAAATTATACATCCCACAAAATGGAACTCCCATAGTGCCATTTATCAAGAGACTCTTCCCAGAAAAAATGCCTTATTGCCCTGTCTTCCGATAATCGCTTTGACCCGAAAAATATTTACTGCCATCGACGCGATCAAGTTCAATAGTCGCGTAGCATCTACTTGTGGTATTTTCCATTCTTTCCTCTCTAACACTATATAATCCGAACAGGACTTCACGACGACAAGTTCCAAAGTCCTTATCTGCCTAACCCTTCCAAACTTTTGCACTTTAATTGATTTAATTTCTCTTTTTTTTTATCTAATTAATTTACAAAATCAAGTGCTCGTTTGATGAGTTCTCCTTCCAATCTGAAGGTCAGATATTGACACGTATATATGTCTCTAGTTAAGCATAGACTTCAACTCAGTCTCCAGCTTCCTGTTCCAGAAGTCAAGATTTCGAATTTCATTCCCTTCATTTATCTCCATAAGTCCATAACGACCGCAAGTCAAGAAGTATCTAACCTTCTGGACTTCGAAAAGCTCTGCGTTTTGGGCCATGGTAACTATGGCACCGTTTACAAGGTGCGCCACAGGCAAACTTCAGCAATCTATGCTCTGAAAGTCATCCGCGGCGACCCTGACGCTAGCCAGCAGCCTTATCAACCGTCCCATGAAATGAAAATCATGATTTCTACCGACTCTCCTTTCATCATCAAATGCCTTGGAGCCTATGAATCACTGGCAGGGGAAAAAGCAATTGTCATGGAGTACATGGATGCAGGAACACTTAGTACGCTTCTTAAAGCTAATGGCCCTTTCTCCGAATCCTCGATTGCCCACATTGCCTATCAAGTTCTTAGTGGCCTCAATTACCTTCATGCGTTCAATATTTTCCACCTGGATATTAAGCCTTCAAATCTGTTGGTTGATAAAAACATGAATGTGAAAATTGGTGATTTTGGTGTCAGCAAGATAATGAGAGAGAGTGACCCACCTGAATACTGGGATATCTATGTGGGTACCTTCGCTTACATGAGCCCGGAAAGATTGGACTCGAATATGTACGATTCCAGGTTTGTGTCTGCAGCGGATATTTGGAGCCTGGGTGTGACTTTATTGGAGCTTTATGTGGGTCATTTCCCATTTCTCCCACCAGGGGAAAAGCCCAATTGGATGCAGCTAGTGTTGATAACACGTTACGGAGAAGCCCCAAGCTTGCCAAAGGAGGCATCAGAGGAGTTGAGGAGCTTTTTCAGTTGTTGCTTGCACAAGGAACCCAACAAGAGATGGACAGCTTTGCAACTTTTGTCACATCCATTCATTTGCGGGAAAGGGAAACTCGAGGATTAGACATTTATATATGTTCATCCTCTTACTTAAAAAACCCGGGAAATCATTCATGTCATCCCATCGCTTTGGTAAGAATACAGGTAGATGAATAGCTCTAGCTGAAATACATAAAATTCATTGAGATAGATTGTAATTCAGTTGTGAACTTTACATGGGAGCTGACTACTCACATTAAGGCTTTTTAGTTTTGGGCTAGGATTAAAGGCCTGGGAAGAACTTGGGGAACATCATGAACAAAAATTAGCATAATAGGGGCAGTTGTATCCGATTCTTCTTTCCTTTTCTTTAATTTGTTCCCACTTCCTGACAAAACAAAGAACAGCAAAAGCGGCAGGCGAAGGAAGCAAGGAACAATCCAAAACCTGAAATATAGTTGTCACGGGGCTATCACGATGGAGAAAGAGACTTGGCTGAAGACATGCTTAGGCAATGGGGAAAATAGTCAATCAGTCAATGTCCGTAGAAGTTATGCAAGAATTTCCTCTTAATGGGAAAATTGACTCATGAACCGGCCTGATACTCGTGGGCTAACAGGATTTGTCAAGGTCAGCTGTATATGAAAATTTTAAGCTTCTTAAAAATAAATGACACCACTCCATTATTTACGCCGTGATTTTATGAAATTTATGCACTTTAATCCTTTATTCTCTCCTACCATGAACTAAGTGTACTTCATATCTGGTGATCAAAAGATTCAACGCATAAGCAGAACATTCTCATAAGTTAATCTAACATGAATATATAAAAGAAAAAAAATATTTAGTAAAAGGATAAATAATATTTCGTGGATAGTCTATCTTTATGTCATGTGTCCATTCTAAATAATAAATATTATGTATCCTACTAATTAAAGTAAAATTTTAATTTCTGTATCAAGAAACTAAATTTACTATATTGATTATTTCCATTTGTATATTTTACCCCTTTAATGCAAAAGTCAAACTAGATTAAGTAAGAATTTCTTATTGTTAACCTAAATGAATATATAAATGATTATTTAGTGTAATAAACACAAAGTTAAAATACTAAATAAGTCTATCAATTATTTCAATTTCTTAAAACAATTCTTTAAAAAAAAAAGGAAAAGGATGAACTAATCCTATAAAAGAAAAAGAAAAAGGTGAGGAGTTGAAAAATGATTTCTTTTGATGATTTCGGTGATTTTGGGTTTTAGCTCGACTACGAGACCTCATTATTAAATCACATCATATGCCACGTAAATAAAAAAAATCAATTCACATTAAGTTTAACAATAATTAATTTTTATTAAAATTAAAAATTTATTTAATTCAAAATAAAATTTAAGAATTCGTTTAAATATAATAAAGAATGAGAGATTAGTTATATAAACAAGTATAATAAATTGATTGTTTTGGGGCTTAAGCCAATTCAAAATTTACCTTATATGATTAATTACTTCTAACTCTACTTGTTTCCCCCTTAAACAGAGGATGTTTTGAAATGTTGTCAATTGCAAAGTTTCTTACTCTCTTGATACGTTTTTGTTAAGGACTTGGTTTCTTTGGTTATTTTAATCATTTTTCTTCATGTCGTTTCCTTCACTTATAATTAGTCTCTATAATTCTCTAATCCTCATTTTTGTTCTCAAAAAGTTTAACTTCTGTTTTTTTAGACCTCCTTGAATTGGTCTATATATATAATATGGTCTTTTTTATTTATTACTATTTGGTAGTTATGTATTTCGACCTCCATGATAAATTATTCAATTTCTTTAATTATTTTGTAAGTCTGTTGTTTTACTGCATTCTAGGATTGTCCATGAGATTAGCTACTTGCTTAAGCTCGAGGGCTCGTCTTCGTGTGCGCCAAGCTCGGACATAGTTTCTTAAGCTCGACTTAACTTGACGTGATTAATTTATTTTATTAAAAAAAATTATATTTTTTCATATATTTAATTATAATATATATTTAAAAAATTAAAACATTATTATATTATATTATTTTAATAAATATAATAATTAAACAAACGGGCCAAGCCGAGCTTGAGCTTGAGCTTGACTTTTAAAATTAGGCTTATTGGGTCCGCATCGAACCCGACCTGGCCTAGCCAATGGACACCTATAAAATCATTTTTATATTATTATTTTTATTCTAAATTCAAAAACTTATCGTAAAAGAAATCATCATTCATGCACATATAAATCCAGTTCGAATAAAAGAAATTTAAAATTATTTGAGAAATAAGAATAATAAAATTTTTATTTTCCATGAAATAAATTTAAAAAATTATAATACACTTTGATATTTATTTTTAAATTTAAAGGAATAATATTTTATTTCAAATCATTATTTTTCCCTCAAATTAAAGAAACTCCTAAAGCCCAATTAGTATTTTATTATTTTTCCCTAATCAATCTCCCTCCGTTAAATACGAATACCAGAAGGCGGCTACTCTACGTGGCAACTTCTCAAGGCCCATTGCAGCCCCACCGCTGCACCAATTTGCCAAAGCATGTGTTTACATTATCCTTTAAATTTAATATTTTAATATTGTTTCCTTCGTGAAGTAAAATAAATTTTCAAGAAAAAATGGAAAATAACCCAAAACAGAAGAGACTCGAGGGAGACTGGTTGGTGGGTAGCTAATCGTATTGTTGTTTTTCAGCGTCTGCATCTTCTTCTCCTTTAGGTAACGACGCGCCATTTGCCTTCGCTGAATTTCCCAAAACTCTTTATACCTCTTATCCTAAGCAAATTCTAATCATACCTTAATCTGAATTAATCTTCACTGTTTCCACTTTAATTTCCTTCTTTTTCCTCCTCTCTCCTAACTTTAGTCGGTTACTCCCGTTATCTTCCTTCTCTTTTTACTATTCTAGGGTTCCGATCGTTTAAAAAAATGCGAGATTCCTTTACTGATCGATTATAGCAAAATCGAACGTCGTTTTAAAATGTCGACTGCGGCCGACGAGGAAGCCGATGCGGTGCTCAGCGACGTGGAATCCGATGAACCTATACCGATTGTCATAAAAGAGCCGTCTCGAGATGACGTGTCGGTCGAGAAATTCCGTGAAATTCTCGCGGAGCTCGAGCGCCAGAAACAAGCACGAGAAGCGACGGAGAATTCGAAATCCGAACTACAAGTCTCGTTTAATCGATTAAAAGCTCTGGCTCACGAGGCGATTAGGAAGCGAGATGAGTGCTCGAGACAACGAGACGAAGCTCTCCGCGAGAAAGAAGAAGCATTGAGATCGAACGAGAACGTATTGGCGCAATTAGCCGAAGCTAATAAGATCAAAGACGATGCTACGAAACAGAGAGAAGATTTGGCGAAGCAATTAGAGGAAGCGACCAAGGGAAAAGATGGATTGCGATCGGAGATCGAGACTTCTGCTCATATGCTTGTTTCTGGTATCGAAAAAATATCTGGAAAAGTTAGTAATTTTAAGAATTTCGCTGCCGGAGGATTGCCGCGATCACAAAAGTACACCGGATTGCCCTCCGTTGCTTATGGAGTAATCAAAAGAACAAATGAGATCGTTGAGGAGCTTGTTAAACAGATCGAAACCACAGCGAAGTCTAGGAATGAAGCGAGAGAGCAGATGGAACAACGGAATTACGAGATTGCCATTGAAGTTTCTCAGCTTGAAGCTACAATAAGTGGATTACGAGAAGAGGTTGCAAAAAAAAGTAATTTAATTGAAACTTTGGAGAAGAATATAGCTGAAAAGGATGGGAAGATTGTGGAGATCGAAAAGGAGATGTCGCAGAAGATTAATTGGGCGGAGAATGAGTCAATGGAGCTAAGGAACTTGGCTAGTGAATATGATGATAAATTGAAAGGTTTGGAATCGAAGATGGAGTTACAGAGGCCGTTACTGGTTGATCAGTTGAATTTCGTGTCACGAATTCATGAAAGGATTTATGATGCTATTAAGCTTGTTGATGCTGATAATATGGATCAGTCAGACGTGTCAGAATCCTTTTTTCTTCCACAAGAGACGGATTTGGAGGAAAATATACGTGCATGTTTGGCAGGGATGGAATCTATCTATGAGTTGGCGAGAATTCTTGTTGGGAAAACAAAGGATTTAGTGGAGGAGAAGAATCATGAAGTGAAGGGTTTAAATGAAACAGTTGGTCGATTGATTAAGGAGAAAGAACATATTGGCTTTTTGCTTAGGAGTGCATTGTCCAAGAGGATGACATCCGAAAATAAATCCAAAACGAATGAGTTGTTTCAAACTGCAGAGAATGGTTTGAGAAAGGCTGGAATTGACTTCAAATTTAGTAAACTTATGGGGGATGGAAATAAAGCTGAAGCTCAGGACTCAGAGCAGGATGAAATATACACTTTGGTTAGTTTTCCTGTTGTCATTGATTTGTCCCAAGTGCTATTTAAGTTTGCATAGTGTTCCAAGGCCTAAATTTCCTTGTTGAGAATTTAATTAATGTAACTTGTACAGGCTGGTGCTTTGGAGAATATTGTCAAAACGTCTCAGCTTGAGATCATTGAATTGCAGCATTCCGTGGAGGAACTAAGGTACTTGTTCTTTCAAACTCATAAAATTGCACAAAACCATGATGTATAACATGCTGCCTTTATATCAAAGTTTGATTCAAGAAAATATGGGGTGGGATAGGTTAAGTTAATATTCAGAGTCATTCGGCATGACTGACCATATGCCATTCTTTTCTGCATATCTTTTTATGTATTAAGGGCAGAATCGAGTGTACTTAAAGAACATGTGGAGGCTCAAGCCAAGGAGATCAACCAGAGGATGCGTCGTATAGAGGAGCTTGAAGAGAAGGAGAGAGTAGCGAATGAAAGCGTAAGTTAACATTTCTTTTGTTGACAGTCAACTGACTTAATGTTAGTTCCCTTTTTTTTTCCGGTGTGCAATTTTTAATTCGTAGGTTTGATCATAAAGGTTAGAAGAAGTGACTAAGCTGCATTCATGCTTCGGTGTTTACATTTGGTGCTGACTTGACCTATTCTTATGAAGGTTGAAGGACTTATGATGGACATTGCTGCTGCCGAGGAAGAAATTTCAAGATGGAAATCAGCAGCGGAGCAGGAGGCTGCTGCAGGAAGAGCTGTTGAACAAGAGTTCTTAACGCAGGTATGTTTGCTAAGTTGCCACAGCATTCGTTAATGGATATGTTATATATTATTGAAGGTGTTTCTGGTGGCAATTTTGAGCAATAATTGTTTTGAAGTTTTGTCAGAGTGATATTTACAATTTAGTGGTAGAATCCGGGAGTTGTTTGAATCTTACTACTTTGCAGATAGACAAGAACAAAAGCAATTAACATTAAATGTGGAAAAGAAAGTATGTGTCGCAATAGTTTTAGAACTATACAGTCTAATGTAGTGAAGGTGTTTCTGGTGGCAATTTTGAGCAATAATCGTTTTGAAGTTTTGCCAGAGTGATTTTTACAATTTAGTGGTAGAATCCAGGAGTTGTTTGAATCTTCCTACTTTGCAGATAGAGAAGAACAAAAGCAATTAACATTAAATGCAGAAAAGAAAGTACGTGTCACAATAGTTTTAGAACTATACAGTCTAATGTAGTGAAGTTGTGCATGTTTAGATTGTAAATGTGATTAAAAACAAATTTTGGCTCCTGTTGGTTATTATCTATATGGCCGGAGATGGGGGGTTGTTGAGCCAGTTGTTTACTAGACATACAGTCAGTCAAAATATGTTTGGATAACTTAAAGTAGCATGACATTTTCCATAGAGCAAAAGCAGGTGAAACTGACAGAAATCTAGAAAGAGAGGATTTTTGATGGATGGTTTTTCTTGAGAAGTATTATTGAATCAACTGACCTGATGACTTGCTGCACTCAAGAAAATAGTTTATTTTATTGTAGAACAAAAGGCTATTATGAAACATGGATCGCAAGTTTGTCCTTTGAAATTCTGGATAGAATTGGTGAAGAGATTTAGGATGTTGTGAATAATATTGGGGAATAGTTACATAAATTAGCCACGTCCTTTTTTTTTTTTAAATTACATCTAAAAATACGAGCAAAATTTTGAGAATAGTACAAATGCTAGTCATGGGGTGGTTATACTTAAATAGTAGTATTTTTCCAGTTCAGGACTGCTGTTCAATATATCATGCACATAGATGGAAGTATGAAGTTATATTGATTATTTGACATTATGCTGTTTTGATATAATTAAGGCTTGTGCTGATGGTATTTTTCTGAGTTCTTTTTCCGGATCTTACGCCTAATAATTATGGTTTAATATATATCTGCAGCTGTCAGCAGTTAAGCAGGAGCTTGAAGAAGCAAAGCAAGCCATGTTGGAATCAGAGAAGAAGCTAAAATTCAAAGAAGAGACGGCTGCTGCTGCCATGGGAGCAAGAGATGCAGCTGAGAAATCGTTGAGGCTGGCTGATATGAGGGCATCCAGGCTGAGGGATAGAGTAGAGGAGCTTAGCCGTCAGCTGGAAGAGTTTGAAACACGGGAAGACTCAAGGGGACGAAATGGGTCAAGATATGTTTGTTGGCCGTGGCAGTGGCTTGGGCTGGATTTTGTAGGGTTTCGTAAACCTGAGATGCAACAACAGAGTTCAAATGAAATGGAGCTTTCTGAACCTCTCTCTGAACCACTTCTCTGATTACAAATTTTTTTACTCTTGTTCCGTGTATTTATTGCAAACTTTCAAGTTCAATATATAAGATCCAAGAAAAGTCAGTTTATAGCAACTTTATTCTTCAAAGCCCCTTCATTTGCAATAATTTTGACATGGCAATTATTTTCTGTTGAGTTGAATCTTTCTTGTTAATGCTTCCATGGTGACCAATGTTTATGATCAAACTCATCCATTTTGTCATTCTCTTGGTTTCCTTTTCAAATCTTTTTTGTTCTTATTGTAGTTGTCGGGTTTTCTCCTTTGTTTTTGCCCCATCTTTCTCTCTCTCTCTTTAATTTCAGGGCCTTTGTCATCTATGGAATGTCAGAGTGGGAAGAGAAATTCTTGTAGTTCGATTCCAACCATTTACACAGGTCAGTAAGAGCAGCTGATTAACTGAGTCTTGATAGCTGTTTTTTCATGTCGCGAGTAGAAAAGTGGAATGGAATTGTCTCATGACAAGGGGAGAGCATTTATGAATTCTCAAATCAAGCAAAGAATTTTAGTTGATGCATGTGGCACAATGAAGTTCTTATATTCTTGGGGTACTTGCAGCTGAAGTGAATATGTTAGTCGCTGATTTATTTGTAATTTGTCTTAATATCATATATGTTGTCAAGATGATGCAGCTCCTACTGTTTCTCTGGAATGTGTATAAACTTAAAGGGAATTCTCCTTCTGTGTTTCCATCCATTCTTCCTCCAGTGGTGTCAATGGGTAATTCTGTAAGTAGATCATTGTTCAACATAGACTTGGTTTTATTTTGGTGCAGTTGATCTTTCTCATGAATGCTTCTTATGTTGCTTAATGATTGCGTTATCTAATATTTCTGCATAACGATGGTACTCATAATATCTATTCATTCTGTTTGCTGGCTGTCTATGTCATCTAATGTAGATTTAATCTCCTTTACAAAAAAATTGAACAGTTGCCTTGGTAACAAGTATAAAGTATGTCCCTTTGTTCAGTTCATTTGAGTTTCCTGTGGCAGCAGCACTCATTCATGGGTTGCTCTGTTTCCTCTGGTAAGACACTATCAAAGCCTGGGGTTCTTGATACCAGAAACATCATATTCAACAGGAAAAAGATCATCTCAGACAAAACAAGTAGGGAAGTTAATGTGAATTTAGCGAATTATAAGAAATTATAGATGGATAGAAATTTTCTGACAACCCCTGCAACTATGCTGTGTTGTGTAAGGTGGAATGCATGTTTCCTGGAGACTAGTTCTTGGTCGCCTGCGTTTTCACCGGGTATCTAGTGTTATTTAAAACAAAAAACAGTGAACTAAAACTTACAAAGTTATGCAAGAGAATTGCAAAAGCAAGATCCACTGTAGTCATTTCCGTGCTTAAAATCAATGGTGGTATTGCGTTAGACCATTCGAGAAGGAACTCTTGTGGATTTTTCCACTTAGTGCTGCTCATATTTTTCCAATTGCAATTCGTTAAGTGAGACATTACTACTCTCGAGCTATTGAAGCAAGTCAAAATCTTGCCTTTGGCAACACGAGGACTTCGGGGCTTTCTACATTGGGCTGGTAATGCAGCAAAGCCTGCTCCAGGCAAGACAAAATTCTTGACTCAATTCAATTTGCTACCACTTGATTCGCGTTTAACAACAGGTGGGCTTTAAATCATTATTTTATAGAGTCTTGAGTAATTTGACAAGTAACTTCACTGGCTTATAACTCCATTGCTGATGTCTTGAAATAAACACTTGGCGAGAAATTTACTGTTCTACAGTCTCGGTTTTGATGAAAATTATTCTCCGTCATCAAACGTATTCTGTGGTGACTGATTGCAGGTCATTTATAGTTTCAAATTTTGTAAACCAGTTGACTCTTAAAATGTTGGAGCTGAATTCAGGTTTTCCTGAATATTTGCTTCACGGTTTAACTCAGCTCAAGCGTTTCACACAAACGAACATATGTTATTGGGGAAAAGCTCATGCAATTCAAGGCTAATATAACAAAGCTAATTATTAGGTCTTGCCTCGTTATTTCCAGCATATTCGACTAATGTTTATTGTGTTTTCGCTCAAATTTAATCCAAGAAATCCCATGGCTGAAATCTGATGAAGTGCAGACTCTTAAAGTGGATAATCAGTTCACTTCATATGATCTTCCAGAGATCGCTGCACCCTGTCAACTGGCACAAGGTGGAGGGCGGTTTTCTTGGAGATAGTAAGACTTGGACCAGCTGCCTCTTCCATGTCAATATCCTTCCCCTTCATTCCGAAGGGCAGTTTCCAATCAAAACAATGCAAGAGATTGGCTAGCGCAAGCTCCACTGTTCTTGTTGCCAAATGCATCCCAGGACAGCTTCTTCGACCGGCACCAAACGGCAAAAACTCACAATGTTGTCCTTTAAAATCAATGGAGCTATCACTAAACCTCTCGGGGAAGAACTCTTCTGCGTTCTTCCAGTACCTTGGGTCTCGACTGATTGCCCAAACATGAATTTGTATCAGCGTTTTGGGAAGAACATCGTAACCGTTGATTCTGAAGTGAGACATGGTTTCTCTCGGAAGTAACAGGGCTCCTGGAGGGTGCAATCTCAGAGTTTCTTTCACCACCATCTTGAGGTATTGAAGCCGATCAATCTCATCTTCGGTAACCATACCATTTTTACCAGCAAAAGTTCTAACTTCATCTTGTGCTTTCTTCATCACTCTTGGATTCCTAGCAAGCTCCGCCATTGCCCAATTGACAGTGGCGGCACTTGTGTCTACTCCAGCTGTAAATAAATCCTGATACACAACACATAAGAATCGTAGGTAGGTGTATGAGAAATCGATTGTTCTCGTTTTTATGATAACAGGTGAATCGGATAAGAAACACAATTACTAAATTGTTCTATAAATATTGTCATTGATATCTCGCTTGAAAAATAAAAAATAAAAATTTATAAAAATTTATTTAATTTAAAATAAAAATATAAGAGTTGTATTAAATATGTATAATAAAAAATAAAAATTTATTTAAATTTATTTAAATAATTTAAAAATATTTTTAAATATTTTGTTAATAAAAGAACACATTGTGAAACAAACTGACTACTTCTGCAAAATCTAATGCTCCTTAGAATTGAATTGGTAAAGAATTTTGTTTTTTCAATGGGACTATAATCCTGTAATTGTACCGGGCAATAGTGATGCACTTGAGTCAAGAATGATTGGGATTAATATGTATGTGTAGGTGAATGTTACAGTGAATCTAATTTTACTGTAAAATCAATAAATAAATTTTTAAAAAAATAATAAAAACCTGTTTAACATGTTAATAGATAAACAATATATATAATTTTTAAATTTATTCATTTTAGGATAACAATGTAGATAATTTTTAAATTTATTTAGTTTATTTAAAAGTTATTTAAGTTTTAATTTTATTTTATTTTTAACTTTAAACTATAAGAATATTATTCTTTTAATATTAAAATTATATTTAATTAATTAATGTAATAAAAATTATTATTATCACTTGTTACATGAACTCTCACATATTTACGTTAAGATTTTAACTTTTTTTATTCCACTTTTATAAGATTTTACATTAATTCTTATAATTTTACGTCAAACCTTTTCAATAGTAACTTTTAACTATAATTATCTTTATCTTTATTATTCTTTATTTAACATAAAAATTTGAATATCGTTACATGCTTTTAGTCCAATAATATAAATATAAATGCATATTTTTCATTAAAATTAGATTTTTTACTTAATTAACTTATTACGTTAATTCTAATACATTACGTTAAAATTAAAATTTATTATTCCACCTTCATAAGTTTTACGTCAATTCTTACAGTTTTACGTTAAAATTTATCTATGACAATTTTGAGCTATAATTATTTTTATTATTATTTAAAAATTAAAATTTATATATCGTTAAACATATTTAGTCAAAGACTATATATTAAATATTTATTTTTCACTAAAATAAAATTTTTTACTCAATTGACTTATTACGTTAACTCTCACATATTACGTTAAGATTTAAAATTTAATATTTCACTTTATAAGTTTTTACGTCAACTGTTACAGTTTTACGTCAAGATTTATCTATGTCAATTTTGAACTACAATTATTTTTTATTATTATATTTTTATTTAAAAATAAAATTTATGATCGTTAAACATTTTTAGTCCTAGATATATATTTAAATATTTATTTATCACTAAAATTAGATTTTTTTTACTAATAAACTTTATTACGTTAACTCTCATAGTTTAGGTTAAGATTTAAAATTTAATTGTTCTATTTTTATAAATTTTTACGTCAATTCTTTAAAATTTTACTTTAAGACTTATCTATGTCAATTTATACTATGATTATTTTTATTCTTATTATTTATTTAAAATTAAAATTTATATATTGTTACATACTTTTAACTCGATAATATAAATATAAATACTTATTTTTCATTAAAATTAGACTTTTTTACTTAATTAACTTATTACATTAACTCTCACATATTTACGTTAAGATTTAAAATTTAGTTATTCCACCTTTATAAGTTTTTACATTAATTCTTACATTTAAGTCAAAATTTATTTATGATAATTTTGAGCTATAATTATTTTATTATTATTTTTTATTTAAAATTTAAATTTATATATCGTTAAATATATTTAACAAAGAATATATATTTAAATATTTACTTTTCACTAAAATTAAAATTTTTTACTCAATTGACTTGTTATGTTAACTTTCACATATTACGTTAAGATTTAAAATTTAATTATTTCACCTTTATAGGTTTTTACGTCAACTGTTACAGTTTTACGTCAAATTTATCTATGTCAATTTTGAACTATAATTATTTTTATTATTATTATTATTTATTTAAAAAATAAAATTTATATATCGTTAAACACTTTTAGTCCAAGAATATATATTTAAATATTTATTTTTTATTAAAATTAGATTTTTTTTACTTAATGGACTTGTTATGTTAAGTCTCATACGTTTACGTTAAGATTTAAAATTTAGTTATTCTACTTTTATAAATTTTTACATTAATTCTTACAGTTTTATGTTAAGACTTATCTATGTCAATTTTATAATATAATTATTTTTATCTTTATTATTTTATTTAAAAATTAAAATTTATATATTGTTACATACTTTTAGCTCGATAATATAAATATAAATACTTATTTTTCATTAAAATTAGACTTTTTTACTTAATTAACTTATTACGTTAACTGTCACATTTACGTTAAGATTTAAAATTTAGTTATTCCACCTTTATAAGTTTGTACGTCAATTCTTACAGTTTTACATTAAAATTTATCTATGACAATTTTGAGCTATAATTATTATTATTATTATTATTATTATTATTATTATTATTATTATTTATTTAAAAATTAAAATTTATATATCATTAAACACATTTAACCAAATAATATATATTTAAATATTTATTTTTTATTAAAATTAGAATTTTTATTACTTAATTGACTTGTTACATTAACTTTCACATATTTACTTTAAAATTTAAAATTTAATTATTCTACCTTTATAGGCTTTTACGTCAACTATTACAGTTTTATGTCAAGATTTATCTATACTAATTTTGAATTATAATTATTTATTTAAAAAATAAAATTTATATATCGTT
>NW_018397266.1:4209111-4209189 GCF_002168275.2 Theobroma umbraticum
AGTCCGAGAATATATATTTAAATATTTATTTTTTACTAATATTAAATTTTTTTTATTTAATGAACTTGTTACGTTAAC
>NW_018397266.1:4209199-4210489 GCF_002168275.2 Theobroma umbraticum
TTATGTTAAGATTTAAAATTTAATTATTTTACTTTTATAAATTTTACGTCAATTCTTACGGTTTTACATTAGGGCACCAGGCTTATCAGCATGCAAGGCTATGTCTATTTCACTCATAACCAAGGTAAAAGACAAATCTTCATTCCATCTCTTAAAGTTAGACCCATTAAGAGTCTCAATAGTAGCTTGACTATTATTCATAGTAAAAGTCACTATTTCAAACCAGAAATACAACTATTAGTCAATCGAGCAATAATGACATAATTAGCAGCATTCCATAATGTGCTAAAAGAAAATAATAGAAGAGTTCAGGTGCATCATCACAGGCCCTCTTTTAGGTAAAGAATATGACATGCTAATAGGCACTCCCCATATAAAGCAAATATAAAAATATTCTAGTTTTCGGAAAGCCTAGCACCTTTAGGCGAACAGATCTTCTAGACCAGTATACTCTCAACCATGATGTTTTATATCCCACTTTAAATTTCCCTACACAATAACCCCTTTTGGCAAGTGATTTTATAAAGCAATTTAAAGACCATCTTGTAACTTTTTGCTTGAGAAAATAAAACATTACTTTTAGTAAATGAGCCATTTTGGCAATCAAGCACTTACATCAATTAATAAAAAATTTTCTTAAAATGAAAATTAATTATTTGTCCAAATTCCTTAATTTGCATACTAAACCCAATGTATGCAATGGACCCTTCTTGTTGAGATACAAAGCCTAGATATATCTCATTTAGTCCTAAATAGTATTCATTGCATCAAAATTTAAGGTTTTGAACTCAAAAAATAAATGCAAAACATTCTCTAACTTATGTATATAATTTCAACCCGAGAGTATACAAATTTAGAGACTAATCTAAGAAAAGTACATATAGCCATTCAACTCAAATATATTCGTATTATTTTTCTATCACGTGCATTCTAAAAATATCTCATCAAAAATATTTAAAATAATTAATTAAATACACATAAAAATAAATAAATATAAAACGTGCATTAAAAATTCAAAAAATTAGTACAAAATGTAGAGTTGGGCAAGTGGATATGAACTACAAAAGGTATTTTGAAAATCTTGAGCCAAACGCGCCTCATGCGCCCCACAATCTACACTTGAGAATGGGCTTGACTACCTAATTGATTTTTTCTATTTCTTCAACTTCCGATTGGATCAAGTTTGACCTGTTGGATCAAATTCAACCCATTTGGATCTTTATGCTAATTTCTATCGTTCAAGTATTTTTGATGAAATTGACCCTTCTAAATCTCAATTAAGATTTTGTT
>NW_018397266.1:4210499-4211046 GCF_002168275.2 Theobroma umbraticum
CATGCATTAAAACTCATCAAAAACTACAAAATTATGATCAATTAATCAATAAAATTAATTTTGAAAATCCATTCTTAACCGGTTTTAAATTTTTTTCAAAATTGATCATAATACACTTAAATAGCGTTTAGTTTGAAAGAAATGAAAGTATTTTCCTCACAATGTGCCCAATTAAATTATATTGCAGTTTTTGTTTTACAACAAACTACTACAATATAAGATTGCAATGCAATCATATTACAGCTAATGGATGTTATGTGATTACAGTCCAAAACTAATATAATCAGATTATATTACACTCTGTAATATTATTAAAGACCTTTTTGCCCTTGAACATTGTTACTTTGTTAAAACATTTTGCAATGTTATAATTTATTTTTTTATATATAAATTTTGAGAGATCTCTTTTTATTATTCTCAATAGTCATAGTGACTGTCAATAAAATTTATATTATCTTTTAAAAAAAATTAAAATAAATATATAATATAGAAAATTATATTAAGAAATGAAAATAAAATATATAACATTAAAAATATTTTTAAGAGA
>NW_018397266.1:4211056-4211870 GCF_002168275.2 Theobroma umbraticum
TAAAAATTAATAATAAAAAATAAATATATTAAACTTGCATTTTAATAAATAGGGACAATTTTAGAAATTGACATTATATTCCGAACAAAGTACCTGTAAATAAAAAATTACAATGTTATCTTTTTTGTATTTTAATCATTACTTTGTTTATATACGAAACACTATAATGATATTATCCTTATAATCATATTGCATTGTAAAGTATCAAACACAATCTTATATTTTATGTAATTAAACTTAGATATCAACTCTATAACATATGTAAGTTGATTTTAAGAGTCCAATTTAAATTAAAACACATAAAATATAAGTAATTAATCAACAACTAGATTTTGGGTTTTATGTTTAAACCCCAAACTTACTATCTAATTCCTATCTCTACAGTACAAGTTGAGAGAAGTTTATATAAAATTAATCTATACATTGTGAGGAATAAAAACCTTAACCTTATGATCAGAAACAATGACCAAAAAATAGAATTCCAACAATCAAAAATAAGTTTTCCCCAACATGCAATTTTACAAAGTAAATTCATTAAATTCTTAAAATTTTGTTGGGTTCTAATTTACACAAGTTGCTCTGATACCACATGTAAATTAATCTCCAAATTCTTGTGTAAATATTAGAATACCAAAAGCATCAACTATTTATTGCATACTTGTTTAATTCATAGAGATAGCCATTGCTCGCAACAGAAAAACAGAGAATTCCTAGTCAAGGCTAGATCTTCCTCTTTGTCGTTCTCTATTATTAGTGGCGGCTCTCAATGAACAAACACCGTTAGAAGAGAAAAATGACCTGACCAGATATATAT
>NW_018397266.1:4211880-4219571 GCF_002168275.2 Theobroma umbraticum
ATATATAAATAATAAACAAAACCCTTATACAAACTTCTCATTAAAAGCATATTGGGCCAACGCTTACAAAACCATCAAATCACTCTAACCCAATTAGACATGCAAAGCCCATCATTAATTGATCACTTTAATATTAATTGGGCTCGTATGCTTCATCTCACAATAAGACTAAATTATTGATTTATTTTATTCAACCAAAATTACTAATTAATAAAAGCTCATATAATAGAAAATTTTAACAATGTAGTGATGCGAATTATATATAATCAAATAATATAGTATAATTTAAAGTCTCAAAAGATTTTTATCGTTAAACACAATTTCTTAGTAAGCATACAACTCTACATCTACCAAAATGCCAAAATAATTTGTTTGTCGAAATATCTAAATATATCCTAGCATAAATAATTCCAAATTATCATTACAAGATAATTGCATATCACACATATATTTACAATCACTTATTGAGCTATGAATAAACCTCAACCTATACCACTAGTCTTAATGATCAGAGACTAATGAAATCTGCAATCTCTTTTATTCTGCCAATCTGTAAATAAACATATATTTACAATGTTTGTAGCGAATCATTTAAGGCTACCCTTATGGCTAGACAATGGCATGTCTTGATCCTTTTGCACTCATTTTCATATTAATAAAACATTTTCATTAATTTGATCTCAGTGGTTGTATATATGACATTCGATATGCCTTATGATTTTGATGTGCATTGGCCTAATCTAATTTATTGTTATTGTTGATGTTTACTCAAATATAAACAAATTATTGGCTAATTTGCTTGAAAGCATTCACTCAAGCACGACACAGACTATCATATACTTAAGCGAAAGAATATAATTCATGATACAAGGCCCTTGATTTGTAAATGTTTTTCTTGCTGTGGAAGGGCTATAATTAATTTGAAGGTAACATTCCTATTAAATAAAATTCATTTGGCTCATTAAAAGAGAAAAGTGATTAGATAGTAAGGGTAAAAACATTTTAAAATACTTGAATGTTTCTCCAAAATGAAAAACTCAAAGCAGCATTCATATTAGCTTTGATTTCACAGCCGAATCAAGTACCCATTAGTAAACAGTGAGTTGTGTTGGTAGAAAAGAGCAGCAAAAGGAGAGGGAACAAAATATAACTTCTAGGAAATCCAATCAAGTACTAATCAGATATGGAAACAAATGAGCCAGGTGAGAATTGAAGAGAACTTCAACTATGGAGCCACAGTCTCCCTAAAAATGTTACAGAAAATCAAGACAATTAGTTCACTAGTTCAAACATTATACCTGAGCTTTCCCGCTTATTGTGACCAGGGGGAGTGTCATGGTCCTTTTTGTTGTTTTAAGACTTAAAAGTGGAGCTCAACTCAACATATGAAAGAAACAAGTTGTCAAGTATGAGAAAGAAAACAGAGCAAAGAAGTAGTAGTGTTCTAGAATTAACAAAAGCTCACTTACGATATGCAGTATCTTACAAAATATGCATTATAGGGCTTAACAAGCAAGTTTTGAGCAGTAGTTAGACACTTGCTTACATGCTAAATATCACATTAATCATTCTTTAGGTGCATAGCGGTCATACCCACGACAACAGTAAATAGTTGACGCAGTACAAAACTAGTGAAGCGTGAACTTGTGGTTAATAACATGTTTTGAAGAGGTTTTTAATGCAAGTCTTAATTCAACATTTTTTATGAATGATGATGTTGGTGTATTATGGCATTCAGGCGGTGCATACATTATTTGGCAAAACAGAAATCTATCCAGCAAAGGCGGTAAGTGGAAGTTATCAATCGAAATGAATGAGCAGTACTTTAAGATAAAAAAAAATTAGGGAATGTGGCTAATAGTTATCTAAACGTGGTGGCATTGTACAATGTATCCAGGAAAGCTGAAACTCAGTGTCATTTGGCCCAGAAAAATGGAGAAGTTAGTGAAAGAGAGAAGCTGCTGAAATGAACATTCTGTCGACACGAAGAGAGACTGGCGTTCTTTCTGTGGCTGCGATGTTGAGAAGTACTTTCTACTGTTGGCTCTTTCTCTGGTGAGGGTGGACACAACCGCACAGCTGACTAATCCTCCATGTAACACTTCAAGGAACTTTAACCAACGATTGAAACTTAGCTAAAGCTACTTGTAGAAAGTGAAGAATTATTATCCAATTACAAGATGTCATATGTTTGAAATCAAGAAATTGAAGAAAATTTTTGAAATGAATCATATGTCGTTATGTGGATTTGAAAACCTCATTTAAGATAATTATATAATTAATTTATTAATTAATTATTTTGAAGACATATAGTTGGACTAATTAAAATTTTTTTATATGTCATGTATTTATTTTTTAAGACAATTTAGAAATAATATCTTAATTAAACCAATTAAGATTTATTTATTGATCATCTAAGTTATTTCTAAATAAATTAAGATAATTTAGACATAATATTTAAATATGACTAATTAAAATTTATTTATTGATCATTCGATTTATCTCTCAATAAGTCAATATAATTTAGAGATTAAATCCAAATTTATTCATCCAATTTATATTTAAATAAATTAAGATAATTCTTAAATTCGATCAATTAAAACTTAAAGACTCAAAATTTGGCCAATGAAAAGATCATTTATAAGTCGTTATGATTTATCTCTAATTAAATTAAATAATTTAGAGAGAATTCAAAAAAGACTAATTTCTCATTAAAGTTTTTCATCTAACACTATAAGTAGAGTACTCCTCCAAGCCATTTGATGAACCATGGAAAAAGAGAACAAGGGAGGAAGAGAATTAGGGAGAAAAAAGAAAATACTGAACATCAAAGCTTCAAGATCTCCCACAAGTCTAAGGTTTGTAAATCAAAAACTGCAATATTATCTTCTCTGTATCTTAATCATTACTTTACTTATAAACCAAACACTATAATGATATTATCACTAGAATCACATTATTTACAATTACATTAACTGCAATCACATTGTATTGTAAAGTACCAAATGTCACTTTATATTTTATACAATTAAACTTAGATATCAACTCTACAACATATGTGAGTTGATTTTAAGAGTCCAATTTGAATTAAAACACATAAAATATAAGTAATTAACAACAATTAGATTTTGGGTTTTATGTTCAAACTTAAAACTTACTACCTAATTCCTATCTCTATGGTATAAGTTAATAAAAGTCATTTATATAAAATTAATCTATAAATTGTGAGGAATAAACCCCTTAACCTTATGACCAGAAACAATGATCGAAAAATAGAACTCTGACAATCAAAAATAAGCTAGCCCCAACATGCAATTTTATAAAGTAAATTCATTAAATTCTTAAATTTTATTAGGTTTTAATTTCACACAAATTGCTTTGATACCACATGTAAGTTGAATCCCTAGATCCATATGTGAATATTAGAACACCGAAAGCATCAATTATTTATTGCGTACCTATTTGATTTATAGAGATAGTCATTTCTCGCAGTAGAAAAATAAAGTGTGGTGACTCTCAATGAGCAAATATCGTTAAAAAGGAAGAAAAACCTAGCCAGATATATATAATAAACAAAACCCTATTACAAACGTCCATTAAAGGTGTATTGAACCAAGGCCTACACAACCGCCCACTCTAACTCAATTAAATGCCAATCATTAATTGATCACTTTAATATTAATTGGGCTCTTATACTTCATTTCATAATAAGACTAAATTATCAATCTGTTTTATTCAACCAAAATTATCAATTAATAAAAGCCCATATAACAAAAATGGAGTTCCTTTGTTGAAAGGTAGAAAAAGTGTTAACTCCTACAGGTATCTTGTTGATAAAGTTAAAGGCAGACTGAGTGGATGGAAGTCATCATCCTTATCTTATGCAGGTCGGTTAACTCTTGTCAAATAAGTACTTTCGAGTATTCTACTATACACAATGCAAACAATTTCTATCCCATTAGAAATTTGTAAAAAAATTGACGGCTTGTGTAGAAACTTTTTGTGGCATGGTGAAAGTCAAGATAGAAAGGTAAATTTGTTAAAGTGGAATTCACTTTGCAAACCTAAGTCACAAGGAGGGACGGGCATTCGAAGATTGTCTTTGATGAACTATGCTTTTATTCTAAAATCATGTTGGGGACTGCTTTCTAAACTTGATGCACATTGGGTAAAGGTTCTTGTGAACAAATATAATTTTGGTAGAGCAAGTTACTCGAATGATCCTATGCGCAGTGGGTGCTTAAATGTATGGAGATTAATGAGTAGATTATGGAGTGAATTTATCAAACATGTGAGATGGTCAATTGGGGACAGCGCTCTTGTTAAGTTCTAGACTAATATTTGGGTAGGTGAAGTGCCATTGATTAATTTTGTAGTAAAAATGGGTTTCATGTCAAATCCAAGTGCACGGGTAAGGGATTATATCATGCCTAATGGAGACTGGGACAAGGAGAGGTTAACAGCTATCCTACCAGCCGAAGTGGTGAATCAAATTCTTTACATTATTCCCCCCACCTTATCGGCTTCATTAGATATGCCTTATTGGGCTCTTTCTCCTTCTGGATTTTTTACTATTTCTTTAACATATGAATATTTAAGGAGTTTCATTGTTTCTAGTTGAGTAGAGAACAAAAATATGTGGAACTTGGCTTGGGGTTGGATGTTGAAGGATAGTCTCTGGTTCAATACTCTGTTGGGAGTGAAGATATCAAACTCGGATTGAAGAAAAAGGCCTTATCTGCTACTTACATAGTTGTTTAACTTTTGTTTATTTCAACTTTTTCTGCTATTTAGCTTTTTTGTCAGGTAACGCGTTGGCTTTAGCACAATTGCAGCAAAGGACGGTTGACAACCTTAGTGGTGCTGCACCTCTTGTCTAGTTGCTTCTTTTTATTTTAATATTTTATCTAATGCTTTTATATTGTAAGTTGATATGGGACTATACGTGAGAATACAAGCAAGTCTTCTTCATTTTCTTTGCCCAGTCTCTTTAACCGGTTTGAAATGAGCCTCCTTTCTTGACCAAGATCTAACCTACAAGACTTTCTTTATATTTTTCATGAAACTTTCATGGTATCAGAGCATGAAAAGAGTTCTTAGAGGACTGCTTTAAGCATTATTTTCTAGAAAAATCAAACTTTTTTTCCTTTTTAGCCTTCATCGTTCTGTCTTTTCTCACCTGTAAACAAAAGCTACAGAGTATGGCTTCTTCAACCTTTAATGCCATCGCTCCACTAACTTTTAATGGGGAAAACTATCCCATATGGGCTGTGAAGATGAAAACTTACCTAAAGACTTTTGATCTTTGGGAAGTGGTTGAAGTTGGAGGAGAACCACCAATTTTGCACCATGCCAACCCCACTATGGCTCAACTTAAACAACATAGTGAGGAAATGGCTAAGCGATTCAAAGCTCTATCGTGTATACATTCTACTGTGACAGATTCAATCTTCACAAGGATCATGACTTGTGAGGCTCCTAAAGAGGCATGAAACAAGCTGAAAGAAGAGTTCCATGGCAGTGATAGGACCAGACAGATGCAGGTATTGAATCTTCTAAGGGTTTTTGAAGGTTTGAAAATGAAGGATAAAGAAACCATTAAAGAGTTTTCAAATAAGGTCTTGAAGGTTGTGAACCAGTTGAGGCTTCTTGGTGAAGACTTGTCAGAGAAAAGAATCGTTAACAAAGTCCTTGTGAGCTTGCCAGAGAAATTTGAATAAAAAATTTCTTCTTTGAAGGACTCCAAGGACATAGCAACATTGTCCTTAACCGAGCTGGTTAACGCCTTACAAGCTCAAGAACACAGAAGAGCTTTAAGGCAAGATGACCATATAGAGAAGGCACTGGCAGCTCGAGTCAAGGATAAAAGAAATTGTGGCAACTATAAAAGAACTGATGGTGAAAAGAAGGACAAAGAAAAGAAAAACAGTGACAAGAATCAAGGTAAGGAGAAAGGGAAATTTCCTCCTTGTAGTTACTGTAAAAAAAAAACCACACAGAAAAATTTTGCTAGTTCAGACCCAATGTGAAGTGCGGTAACTGTAATAAGCAAGGTCATATTGAAAAGGTGTGTAAGAATAAGGGTGCAAAAGTTGGAGAAAGTGCTGCTGTAGCTGAGCAAAAAGATGGAGCAAAAAAATTTCTTTTCATGGCAAGGAATCTAGAAAACTCTGCTAAGAAAGAAATATGGCTTATCGATAGTGCCTGTTCAAACCACATGACTGGAGATGAATCTCAGTTTTTGACACTAAACAGAAACTATAAGTTAACTGTGCAGATAGGGAATGGTGATTTACTATAATTTTGTGGAAAAGGAACAGTAGGTGTTGAAACAGCTACAGGTATTAAGTTTATTCCCAATGTTCATTTTGTGCCAGATGCTAAACAGAATTTATTGAGCATGGGTCAGTTAACTGAATAAAAATTTATTTATTGTTCAAAGATAAGGCCTGTTTTGTCTTTGATTCATGTGGAAATGATTTATTTACTATTGGAATGAGAAATAAATGTTTCCTATTAAATTGGATAGAAGTTGAGTATCAAGCTTACTCATGTGTTTCTAATGATGCTAAGTTGTGGCACCGTAGACTTGGCCATGTCAACCATTCTTCACTAAAGAGAATGGGAGCTATGAATTATGTTACTAATTTACCTATGTTGCTTGAGAATGAACATTTGTGCAGTACATGTCTTCATGGAAAACAAAGCAAGACTCCTTTTCCAAAGTACAGCAATTCAAGGGCCATTGATCAACTGCAATTAGTCCACTCTGATGTAGGAGGGCCTATCAAGACAGCTTCATTAAGTGGCAATAAGTTCTATGTGACCTTCATAGATGACTACAGTAGATTTCGTTGGGTTTATTTCTTGAAATGTAAGTCTGAAGTTTTCAGTTGCTTTATTAAGTTTGTGGCTTTGGCTGAGAATCAAACTGATACAAATATTAAGGCACTTAGGATAGATAATGGCTCAGAATTTGTCTCTAATGAGTTCAAGAATTTTCTATCGCTTAAAGGGATAAGGCATCAATTAACTGTCCCTTATAGTCCCCAACAAAATGGCATATGCGAGAGGAAAAATCGAACTCTCCTAGAAATGACAAGATGTCTTTTATTTGACCAAAAATTGCCTAAAGTCTTCTGGGCAAAGCTACAAATGTTGCAAATAATTTGTTGATATTCTGCCAACCAGGGTGCTTGAAGACAAGAGTCCCATATGAGGCCTGGTTTAACTCCAAGCCATCTGTTGCTTATTTGAGAGTGTTTGGATGCATTGCCTACACACAAATTCCTCAAGTTAAGAGAACCAAGCTTGATTCTAAATCACAAGTATCGATTCATCTTGGATAAAGTGATACCTCTAAGGGATATCGCCTCTATAGCATAACAAACAAGAAAGTTTTCATTAGTCAAGATGTGAAATTTGATGAGAACATGTGCTGGAATTGGGACAAGCCTGAAGTGGAAAATTATTGAAAATAATGATGTGATTGCAAGCTACAATCTGCCTGGGGAAGATGTGAATCAAAATAGTGATGAAAGTATTGATGATGTGGTTGTTCATGGAACACGTTCTCTCCAAGAAATATATGAGCGCTGCAATGTTGCAATTGTAGAGCCAAACACCTATGATGAGGCTGCATCAGATGACAGATGGAGGAAAGCCATGGAAGCAGAAATGGAAATGATTAA
>NW_018397266.1:4219594-4220141 GCF_002168275.2 Theobroma umbraticum
TTGAAAGGCCAAAAAATCAAAAAGTCATAGGTGTCAAGTGGATTTTCAAAACCATGTTGAATGGTGATGGTTCAGTAAACAAATTGAAAGCCAGGTTAGTAGTCAAGGGTTTTTCTCAAGTTCAAGGTGTTGATTTTTTTGAAACTTTTGCTCCTGTTGCTCATCATGACATTATAAGATTATTAGTTGCTCTAGCTACCAAGAAAGGATGGAGAGTTTGGCATTTTGATGTTAAATCGGCATTTTTCAATGGTGTGATAAAAGAAGACATTTTTGTTGAGCAACTAGAAGGTTTCTAGGAGAAAAGTAATGAAAACAAAGTGTGCAAATTGCTTAAGGCTCTTTATGGCCTTAAGCAGGCTCCTCGAGCCTGGTATGAGAAAATCGACGGATATCTGGTTAGCAATGGTTTCAATAGAAGTGAGAATGAGCCAACCTTATATGTGAGAAGCTTTGAAAATGCACTGCAGCTTATTGTATCTCTATATGTTGATGATCTCCTCATTACTGGACCAGATGGTGAACTCATGAATGATTTTAAGAGTAA